>NW_011966888.1:20537-27033 GCF_000949405.1 Vollenhovia emeryi | reverse complement strand
TAGGGGAACCCGGGGCATAACGGAACGGCGGGGCATAATGGGATATGATCTATAACTTTTTACAGAAGTGCTGTTATGTATTGAAATATTTTGCAATTATTGCTATTAGATGATCCTTATCGCATGCTGTTATCAGTTGTCATGTTATTTTTAACTGAAAAATGCTATAAATTTTTTAATGCGTTCGCTGCACTCTCCGTGACTCGCTTATAATTTCGTTGATAGATCAGCATGAGGTAACAATGATAAAATTCTATTTTTTATTACCATAAGTAATTTTACGCTATTAAATAATCTCTTCCAGTCACTTTAGTAAAGTATTTCTGTACAGATATTGATTATCAATGATATTTTGTATTTATTTAGTGTAAAGGTACATTGGGGGCATAACGGGACATTAGGCCGTGGGGCATAATGGTACAATAGGTAACCTCTCCTTATTAGTTGACTCGTAAGTGTTAAGTTAACGGAGCATGTCTCAACAAAAAATTGAAAATTAACAGCAACATTGAAAGCAACAATGAGCAACAATGAGGATATTACACATATTTGCACCTACTGTTCTTAAAATGTTTCATGTAGATGTGATAATAAGTGCTATCAATAAAATAATTATTATTATTAAAATGCAATACTACATTAGTATATTTATTGCGTATTTAAAAAATCATTTTTAATAAGTTTTAAACATTAATATATAAGAAATATATAAGTTTTGTGAGGAGTCCCATTATGCCCCGCATAAAATGATAATCAGTTTAAGTCATGATCTCAATAAAATAAAAATTTCGTCCTTTTAAACTATTCTTTCACAGTAAAACCATTTTTTTTCTTATAGTAGACATTTCAAAGAATATTTTCGTAAAAAATAATTCATTTATGTATTTTCATTTTGTTTAAAATTAATTTTAACCTTAGCGTTCCCGTTATGCCCCGGGTTCCCCTACAGGGTGAGTTATATCTTTTTTTACAACACTCGTGAGAAGATGGAACGTATCGAAATGAACAGAAAAGTCCTGTACCATTTTCAATTTTCGCAATAGATAACGAGTAATTAATTATTAAAAATTATCGTCCTAGCCCGGCCCATCGCCCAATTCGAGCGTGTGGCGAGATGTGACCGCCCGGCGATCGATATTACCAGGCGCACGGAAAGTTGTTTGCAATCGGCAATGGCTACGCACGGGCGGCGCGTAACGCTTGACCCCGCTCCGAGCTATAACAATTTTCTAAGCCTCTTTTTAATGAAAATGAAATTCGGTATAAAAATATTTGTGCGTACGTACGTATGTATGTATGTTACATGAACATAGAAAAATACGGTGCAAGGCAAGGGGGGGAGAGGAAACAGCTAGAACTCAAGCCAGTACTACCTGATCCCGAGAGTCGCGCCAAGTATAAGAGATAGCTAGATTGTAATTTTCGTAAAGACAATTAAATACAATTCTTTATTTTAGTTAGTGATTAATACACAGTGTTAAGTTTATAGTTTCCTTCGATACCAACTCTGTTCTTTCCGCTCCGCCACGGCATCCTGATAAATCAGGGGAACAGATCCCCCGATCTTACACTAGCAACACTGCCGGCGGTGCGTGTGCGTGTGCGTGTGTGCATGCTTTTAGCAAGATCCGTACGCATCTCACTCATTTAAATTCAGTGTCGAAAAATGCGGTGTCCAATAATGCAGTATTCAATACTAACGTGTCTAACAGTGCGTGTCCAATCGAGTGGTGTCCAATAGTTACGTGTTTAAACGGGATATGCCCCTACTCTCTTTCAGCTCGTTATCAACCGGTCTAAATTCCATGGCAGCCGTGGTGCTCGAAGACTTTGTTAAGCCTTTTAAAAAGACTCCTTTTACACGTAGAAGTGCCGACATCTTTATGAAGCTGACAGTTATCGTTTTAGGAACAATCTGTGTTGCTCTCGTTTACATCGTTGAACAAGCAGGCACTCATATGTTACAGGTAAATATGAAGACATTCGTATATAAATATAAACTAATCTTTTTTTCACATCTGAATGAATGTTATAGTTATCCATAAGTCTAGGCTCTGTCACCAGTGGACCATCCTTTGGTATTTTCAACATGGGAATGTTATTACCATGGATTAATGGTAAGGTATGTGTTACAGATAAACAATTGTTTTATCTTTACTTGATGGAAATTATATATCTGCGTGAAGTTAGCACCTCTCTGGTCGTATAACTTTTATTCTCAGTTGTTCTAGTTGAGAACACGATAGTTTTAAATCAAGAAGCCTGATACAAGATACCCCTGTGAAGTTAACCCCCATTATTTAAAAATTTAACTTTTTTTACGAGTTCCCTATATGTAGATTTACAATAGTTCCAGAGTTCTTGATGGGTTTAAGAAATAGTTCTGCCCATTAAAGACGTTAAAATAAATTTTTTTAAATGGGGGCTAACTTCACGCAGCCCCCCATTTTCGTAAAAACTAATTTTTTAATGGAGTTCTGGATAGATTTCGCATAGTTCTAGAGTTCTTGATACATTTTAACAATAGTTCTGCACGAGAAAGTAAAAAAAACGAAGTTGAAGAATCAAGAAACATTACCCCAGAAATAGGCATAACTATAAAAGTATTAATGTAACGGATTTTTGCCATTAGGATTTTCGATAGAACTCTGCGGGGGCTACCGGGAACTCTCAACAGAACTGCCGGAACTGTTAAAAAAATTTTTCGAGTCTTATAAGACGAAAAAATTTTGAACAGTTCCGGCAGTTCTGTTGAGAGTTCCCGGTAGCCCCCGCAGAGTTCTATCGAAAATCCTAATGACAAAAGTCTGTGTGATCAAAGGGGAAAAAATTATGGGCGATTTTAGGTGTCAGTTTCTGTATTATAAGACTCGAAACAATTTTTGAACAATATATGTGAAAACGCCTAATGCGGGCCACAAGGCAAGATGTAGGTAGCCCAACTTGTAGATCTTCAAATCTTTCTGAAACTTCGTGAATCTATATACCGTTTCTTTCCACATTAGTACTACGCGCCGAATTGTTTTTCCGGTCATAACGCAGTTTGTCTTTTACACGTGGAATAATTGTCGTCAGCAGATTCACGTATTCGATTTGATAATCATTATTTTTCAAATGCAATTCGCATTTTTCTGATGCTACATTAGCAATCAGTATTCCCCCTTCCCCCCATTTTCCCCGTCCTGTAAATTAATTTTTGAACAGTTCCGGCAGTTCTGTTGAGAGTTCCTGGTAGCCCCCGCAGAGTTCTATCGAAAATCCTAATGACAAAAGTCTGTGTGATTAAAGGGGAAAAAGTTCTGGGCGATTTTAGGTGTCAGTTTTTGTCTTATAAGACTCGAAAAAATTTTTGAACAGTTCCGACAGTTCTGTTGAGAGTTCCCGGTAGCCCCCGCAGAGTTCTATCGAAAATCCTAATGGCAAAATTCTGTTACATTAATACTTTTATAGTTATGCCTATTTCTGGGGTACTGTTTCTTGATTCTTCAACTTCGTTTTTTTTACTTTCTCGTGCAAAACTATTGTTAAAATGTATCAAGAACTCTAGAACTATGCGAAATCTATCCAGAACTCCATTAAAAAATTAGTTTTTACGAAAATGGGGGCTGCGTGAAGTTAGTCCCCCATTTTTAAAAATTCATTTTAACGTCTTTAATGGGCAGAACTATTTCTTAAACCCATCAAGAACTCTGGAACTATTGTAAATCTATAGGAAACTCGTAAAGAAAGTTAAATTTTTAAATAATGGGGGGCTAACTTCACAGGGGTATACAAGATTTTCATTCAAGAAAATAAAAAATTATGTTAGCCGACCAAGAGCAAAGCGGCCTTATGGTGTTGTTCTGGTCTTAAAATGTTTGGTCTCAGTTTTACTTTGTTATAAATATGTTCTAAATCGACAATGTTGTAAGTTATTTTGTTTATGAATAAATGGCTAAAACCTTTTTTTCACAATTTTTATTTTTACAACATTTTTAAAAGTTTTTAACCGATCAAACTAATACTCTCTCTCTCTCTCTCTGTGGAACAATATTTATAACTACTAGAACATCCTGGAGCAACCTTTAAAAATTCGATTTTCTAAAACTAGAGTGACAAGTAAAAAAATTGATTTTTAGTTTTCGGCGAAAATTCAATTATCCCTATCTAAAAAAGGCGTTGCGAGTTCATTGTTATCGCTTTTCCGCGATGCCGATTGGCTCTCTCGAAACTCGATCGAGTGTCGATCTTGTTGCGAGTCGTTCTCTTCGACTCGCGGTTTTGACATTTTGTATTTAAGAGGGTTATTTTGACAATTTATGTTTCGATCTCGTTGCGAGTCGTTCACTTCGACTTGCGGTTTCGACAGTTTGTATTTAAGAGGGTTATTTTGACAGTTTATGTAATATAATGTGGAAGAACAATGGCGCGCGCGAAGCGCGCGCTTGTGTTGTTCTAGTTATATAAATTTGATCTTCTGAAACAATTCAGAACGAGTCTAGAACAATCTGAAACCTGAAACAAGTTTTGTAACTTTAAAATTGAAAAATAGTGTGCTAACTTCACGCAGGTAAATTATATTTAAATTCGCAAGTGAGGATAAATATATATATTTTAATTAAATTCAACAGGGTGCTCTAATCGGAGGAATTGCAGGTTTGAGTTTCATGGGTTGGCTTTGTCTATCTGCTGAAGCAGCTATCACTAATGGAAAAATTAAGTTAGTGTTATAAAATTATTACCTGTATGTGCAATACAGTCAATCTTGTATAATTTTTTATATTATTATGTGTAAAGTACAATTACAAATGACACCTATACTTTTACAGATTTGATATGAAACCTGTTACCACGGAGGGATGCACCTATTCATTCCCACAAGTAGAGAATTTACTGTTATCTGCACCACCAGATTCAATTTTGGACAACATTGAAGAGTAAGTTAAATAATCTTAACTTTTAATTAGAATAAATGCTAATAACTATTAATTATTAACAATGATCAAGCTCTTTAGTCGACATTAACTGGCCAGTGTTTTAATACAGAAAATTTATTGCAAAAAATATTACCCCAAGCAGGGTTTGGACCTGGACTTTTCTACTTTCTAGGTGGGCGTCTTATCAATTCGACCACTTAGGCATATGGTAATATTTACGCGTAGACAACATCTATCCTATTATTACGACAAATATTATCATATTCCTCGGTGGTCGAATTGGTGAGACACCTGCCTAGATTGTAGGAAGGTTCAGGTTCAATCCCTGGCTGAGGTAATATTTTATGCAATAAATTTTCTGTGTTAAAAACATATCGCCAGTCATGGTCGATTAGAAACTTAATCATTGTATTTTTTTATACGACTGTGAGGATACAAAGGTTTAAAAAACGATTGAAAACGTATTGCAGTATAAACTTCAAGCTTTAAAGCTTGATTTAAATATTTTATTTGCAGTTATTTTTTCATTGACTTTCAGTGTCATTGTAGCATTTAAAAATATTCCCAATTTTTTTTGTTGTATAATATAATAGTTGTTATATTTAATAGAGAACCATGGGCATTATATCGTATCAGTTACCTTTGGTATACCATGACTGGAGCCATAGTGACTATGAGTGTTAGTCTCATCGTAACTCTGATTACCTCCGAAGATGTTGAAAAATTAGATCCGATGCTTGTAGCACCATTTGTAAGAAAATATTTAAAGAATTCGAGGAAAGATGTTGCTTCCAAGGAACTTCATCAAATCAAGGTTTTATTATCTTTTAATTTAACCATTTCTAATTTTTTAGTTAAATTTTGCTTAACTAATATCGTGTTTTGTTATAAAATTATAATATGTTATGTGCTTAAATTAATATATTACTTTATTTAATAATACAGAGTTTAATTATACAACAAAATAGGTTTGAAAAATTAAGTTATACAATAAATGTTTACTACAAAGGTTTTACAGTTTTAAGGAGGATATTTGATAACGACATTAAAATTTTTTTATCCATGCACCTATGGGATCTTGCGGTACCTGTCAATATTTTAATGTTAAACGTATAATTTTATATCTTTCAGACATATTACCGGTTTGAAGACAAATCCAACCGAAAATCTTTCTAGCTTGAGTATGGGTTTAGGTTTAGATATAGGTTAACATCTGTATCATCCATGGAGTCTATATAAGGAGACCGAACTCCCGTAATCAGAGTTGGCCAACATTTTTGGGAAATTTTCGCCCCAAAAAAGAATCACTGATTGTGAGAGCGCTGTCAAAGGAAAACTCGACTCCACGGTCTTGTTTACAGGTCTCCTGACATTGGGTGCTTACGAAGAAGCGCTCGGAGTTAGGTTTGGGTCGGACATGCGTACGCCTCTCTATGATTCATGTATTTCATGTCTTGCCCGAACTGTCTCTAATAGCAACCCGGGTTACTCGGGTTACTCGGGTCTCAATCGGCCTGCCCAAACCCGAGTAACCCGGGTTGCTATTAGAGACAGTTCGGGCAAGACACGAAATACATGAA
>NW_011966888.1:15190-20271 GCF_000949405.1 Vollenhovia emeryi | reverse complement strand
TTGCCCGAACTGTCTCTAATAGCAACCCGGGTTACTCGGGTTACTCGGGTCTCAATCGGCCTGCCCAAACCCGAGTAACCCGGGTTGCTATTAGAGACAGTTCGGGCAAGACACGAAATACATGAATCATTGAGAGGCGTACGCATGTCCGACCCAAACCTAACTCCGAGCGCTTCTTCGTAAGCACCCTTCGATAATGGGGGTAGGTCGCTTAGTGAAGAAATTTTGTAGTTCTTGTAATGGCCACTAGCGTTGCAGTCTATGTTCTTTTGGTGGCGAGGGACGCTGGAGGCCGGGAGGGATATCTGTCTGTCTTAATTGTCCCATGCACGGTAAACTCGACATATCCCCTCGGCCTCCAGCGTCCCTCGCCGGCCTCGCCTCCAAAAGAACATAGACTGCAACGCTAGTGGCCATTACAAGAACTACAAAATTTCCTCACTAAGGCTGAAACATAGACTTCTATAGACGGACCCTTTGTACGAGGGGTAACTGATAATCGCGGTAAGGGGATCACTCGTCTGACTTCGACTCTTTCCGGTGAGGTTCGGTAATACTCGGTTCACATTTCCAATACGTGTGCACACGTCCCCTCCAATCATCCCCTCCAACTTGGAGTGGGGATGATCCGTTCGGCCACGCGCGCGCGCGCACGCTCGCACACAAGCAACGCGCCGTATATACGTGTGCACACGTATTGGAAATGTGAACCGAATATTACCGAATCTCACCGGAAAGAGTCGATGTCAGATGAGTGCCTCCCGCGCCCCGAATATCAGACCCCTCTTGTCCAGAGTCGTAGCTTATACTCCGTCTATAGAAGTCTATGGGCTGAAATCACATGGTGCAGAATAGAGCTGCGGAATAGAACGTACGTCATAGAAGCAACCAATCAGAGCCAGACATTTCCGTCACTCGTTGATACGGCAAAGCTCTGATTGCCTGTTTCTATAACGCACTCTCTATTCCGTACTCCTATTCCGCATCATGTGATTTCAGCCTAAAAGCGACCTACCCCTACCATCGAAAATTAGAGGCAGTCGGGAAACCTGTATACAAGACCGTGCTCGACTCGCATTCGTGCATGTCACATGGTTGTCATTTGCATGAAACGTTCGTGAGAGAGATAAGGTGGTGGATTGTGTATCTCTGAAACTTGTGAAAATTACAAAAGTGAGCGACTGCACAGGTTGAAATTGTAAATATTCTAGTATTCACTCACTTTTGTAATTTTCGGAAGTTCCAGAAATCGACCTCCAGATAACAACAGTTATACTCTGTATTTACGAGCCAGTGAGATCAAGATCGGTAAACTCATGAGCGAATGCTTAATCGCGTAAGGCGACACCAGTGCTGAAAGTGGCAAACTTTTGATTCAAAATTTTGCAATAATATCGGCCCACGTTCAGTGACGTAATCAAGCCTAGTTCGGTCTCCTTATGCAGACTCCATGGTATCACCATTAAAAGAGATGTTCGTATACATACTTCCCAGTGAGAACACTAAAGTCGAATCGACGTCAATGGAGTCGAAACTGCGTCCCTACCGTCAGTTTTTGAAAATAATTAAAAGTCTCGGAACATTATTTTTTGTATTAAATTACTACGTTCAACGTTGTGAATACTTTTAACATTAGAGAGACTTGTCAAGTTTCAGTTGTTTGGTGGAAACACGTCGAAACAACGTACATAAAATCACACCTGATAAGACTGAAATTAAACAAATATATTTTTTGTTCTTCCTAAACGGGAACGCCATCAACCTTTTGGTCATTTAGCGTAAAGCGAATTATTTTTCAATAATTTCGTATCTCATAAATCTCAATACTTTGATTATACATATATTTTAGTACATGTATGTGATATACATATACACATATAATATAATATATGCGTGCGTGCGTGCGTGCGTGCGCGTGCGCGTGTGTGTGTGCATTTACTATAGGTATATATGTATATATACACGTAAAGTTTATAGAATTTTATCCTATTCTTCTTTCTAATGTAAACCCGCTTTCCAAAACATATAAACCATCAATATATGTATAGAATATGCGTTTTGGATAATATGCGTTAGGTATCATCGATATCAGGTCGAATTTATATCGATTTTAAGTATAAGAACAGTTTGAATACATACATTATCAACATATAAAGTAGAATTGTGGATTACTAACAGTGGAAGTAGGGCTGCACAGGTAGAATAAGAGACAGATAATATGAGGATACATTATAACAAATATTATAGTAATTTAAGAAGAGAGACATATGTATGTATTTGTCTCTTTCTGGACATGTCTTTATATATCTGTTGGTTTATACGCGTGCAACTCCTTCTATTACCACGCTAATCCATTCTATATGTAGATAATATAAACGTACACATGCAAATTGTCTCCATATCTAAAATCAACGTAAATTTGACCTGATTTAAAGCTCCAAAGCATATTGCCAGAGACAATATTTAACGTCACCTTGGATCTTATTTCGACGTCGAAAAGAGGTGTTTCTTGTGACCAAATTTATATAATTTCGACCAGGCTTTTCGACGTCATTTCGACGTCAACATTTCGACATTTCGACGTCAACATGACATCTTTTCGACTTTATATTTCCCACTGGGTTGTACCATCTTTTAAATTTCAAGGTGTTCTAACTTTTGTGTTTGTTAAATTAAAGTTATTATTTTTAGAGAAGTTTTTAGATTTGTCTAAGAAACCAGCTATATTTTTGAAAGATTAAAACTATACGTTCAAATTTTTTAATTGTAAGTACCGCACCAAAAAGTTGTCAGGCAGCAAACGATTGTTTACGCATCTTGTTATCTAAAGCCCACTTTACACGATCTATAATTCGCGACAGAATTCAAGATAGAATTCTATTTTATAATTTCATACATTAAATTGACATATGTTTGTAGATTAGGTTAGTGTAGGTTATAACATTTACATATGGATGAGGTCCGTTTTCCCTGCCGATTGGACACAAATACTCACAGCAATCAATGCTTAAGGTTTTTCATTAAACCAGATACAATTTATTTACAATACAATACAATAGATACAATACAATTAATCAATCACGCATTTTCATGCACTACACATATTTGATGCATCTTTTCTATTTACAAAATTGGAGCATTATAATTATAATTCTGATTGTTCAAATGTTTTCTGTATTACACGATACATAAAAATAAAAAATGGAATTCTGTCTCGAATTTTGTTGCGAATTATAGATCGTGTAAAGTAGGCTTAAGGCTAACTGCTTGACAGAAGGTGCTTTCCATTTACCGACACAAGTTGACACAAGTACCTATCATTTTAGCCTTGTTCACTGAACGTTCGAAAAAGACAGATTAATGCTTGGGTCGACTTGTGTCGCTAAAGAACCAAATTTTTTCGTGGCACGGTGTGTTATCACATATTATGTATCACCCCACCTCTTGCTTTACGTGCCTACCAAGTCAGCCCTATTGCTTTCCACATGTTTATTCGTTAGACTTTTTAATTAATTACTCAATAACTATTGCAAATTTTATAAAATGGTATATAACTTTTCTTTTCAGTTTAATTCACTCTACCTGTATACATTAAGGGTCACTTCTTGAAATCATAAAACTAGGAAATATTTTATTATACTTCATTTTATTGACTTAAATTTTCCGGTTTTTATTTTGTTGTATAATTTAATATACGACTCCGTATATATTATTTATATTAGTGTATATTATATTTATAGTAATATAAGTATATTATTTAGTTTTGTTAATATTGAATTTGATGTTATTTGTAATTATATATATAATTTGATTTATTGTTTACATTAGGTTGCAAATTTGAATGAAAAAGTGGCGTCTTGTACTATCAATGAGGATGATAAATTATTATCAGGAGGAACTTCGACATGATGTAATAAATAAATTATTATTATTATAAATTTTAGTGCTCGGAATTTGTTAAAAATAGAACATGATTTTGTAGTTCAATAACACTGATTTATATATTAAAGTCAAAGTCGTACTGACAATGAATTATTAAGAGAACCTGTGTACAAACTTTGTATACAATACTGTATATTTTTGGGTAATTATAGCAATCCCATTATTGTTAATAACATATTTACGTAAGTATATTATAATATAAAATATGTATTATTATAAAATATATATACATATATATTATAACTTTGGCTTTATGCTATATTATTATACAGGGTTTGTCAAAAGTGTGGAAACATCTAAATAATTTTTGTAAAAATGAAAATATCAGAAAACGGTAAAACACGTATTTTGATTTTTCAAAAAAATTATCGTTTGACATGGATACCGATTATCTCCCCTCCCCAGGTACGTAGGGGTAAAAGGGAGGTTGAAAATTTTAAATGGGACCTCCTATTTTTTATTGCGTATTCTTATAGCTCACCTCAAGAACTTTCCAAAACGCTATAATAAAGTATTTTTTATTAAGAACTTTTTGAGTTATTAAGGTTTGATAGTTCCAATATTTTGACATAAATTTTTTTATCATCTTACCTTAATACTTTTTTGAATAATGAGACAAATTAAGGGGGCATATACACCTAGGAGGGTCAAAAAAATCGATTTTTGGATTTTTACATATTCATAAAGTTTAATGTTTCGAGAATGTCTGGTGCAAATTTCAAGTCATAATTTCGAAAAATGGCGAAGTTACAGCCCTGACAGTACAATGGCTTGATATCTATTTTTAGGCAACTTTTTTTTTTTAACGTCTTTCCTAAATTTCCCAGATGTATGTATGTACATATGTATGTATGTATGTATGTTTTCCAGAAAAAAATTCCAGAAAATGAACGTTTTTTTTTGCCTTCTAGGTGTATATGCCCCCTTAACCAAAACATATGTTGAATATTCAAACGCGTTTTTCTCGAAACGACATTTTTCAAACTGGTACCAGAAATATCTCGAGAACCACTGAATCGATTTGCTTGAAATTTATAGGGGTTATTCAACACATAATTATCTATCGCGTATCGTAGGGGGTTTTTTTTAAGGACTCATAGTTTTTGTTTTCTGGCGAGGAAACGAACGGATTTTGTCTT
>NW_011966888.1:5129-13705 GCF_000949405.1 Vollenhovia emeryi | reverse complement strand
TTAATAGTTAAATATTTGTTGTACAATAAAACCATAGGAAACAATAAACATCGACAATGTAAAATAAATATTAAATAATATGAATGAAATGTAAAATATAATTTTAAAAAGTTATGTGCTCTCTCTCTCTCTCTCTCTCTCTAAATATCGTTGTTTTCTTGCTCTTTTTCCTTTCCCCTTTCTTTGATTGTGAATAAAAAATTGTATATTGGCATATAAATTGTACTCGGCTATAAAATTTTTTTAAATAAAAAACTAAATATCAGTGAATTTTTATCGACCATATCTGGCAATTAAAATTCTTATTGCGAAAAATATTACCCCTGGGGTAATATTTTTCGCAATAAGAATTTTAGGTTATGGGATATGGTCGATAAAAATTCACTGATGTTGTTAATTACTTCTGGCGATTTTTAACGGGGAGTATATGCTTTAACAATTACATAGATTAACAATAAGTAACAATTTACTTTTTTTAGATCAATTTAACAAATTAAATTGTCATTTTCTGTTGTCCGAATGTCCAGTTGCGCCCGTCCATCGGACATCCTATGGACGTCCATGTGCTATCTGGGATATATGCTAACAGGCATTAACTAAAGATGGAAAATTCCGGTGGCATACTTTTTTGTAAATTCGCTGAATTCTCAAGAAAGAGCGGAAATTACGAGAAAAGTCTTGGAATTTGTTGCAACATCTGGAGTAAAAGTTATTGCCATGACATTCGAAATATCACAATGTGCAACACCCTTGAAGCGGATGTTTATGATGGAAAGCCTTTTTTCTGTCATCCAACAGACAATCATCAACAATGTTCACATAATATTGGATGCTGCTCATATGCTAAAATTATTAAGGAATATGTTAGCTTCAAAACGTGTTTTGTACGATAGTGACGGCAATTCCATAAAATTTGAATATTTGGAGAAGCTAGTTGAACTGCAAGAAAATGGGAATTTCCATTTGGCTAATAAACTAACTAAAAAACACATAATTTGGTTCAAAAACAAGATGAATGTGAAATTAGCCGCTCAACCTTTGAGCGAAAGTTGTGCTACTGCCTTAGAACAGCTATCAGAAGATGGCAATAAAAATTTCGTTGGATGTACTGCTACAGTAAAGTTCTGTCGAATAGTGAATGTCGCTTAATTCGACTGTCTAAATTCAAGAAGTTTGTATTCGTACGGTTTTAAAAGGCCATTAAAACGCGATACAGCGGCAAAAATATTTAAATTCTTTGATGAGGCAGTCGACTACTTATCTTCGCTAAAATTGGAGCCTACCGAATAGCTCATAATCAAAAGTAAAGTTAAAACGGGATATTTAGGTTTTACAATAAACATGCAAATCTTGAGGAGATTGTACATGCAATACGTGGAAACAGGATATTTGGAATACATTTTATCATACAAAATGTCACAAGATCATTTGGAAATCTTGTTTTCTTGTTTCCGTGCTATGGGCGGTTATAACAATAACCCTAATTGCAAACAATTCACGTCGTCGTATAAGCGATTATTATATTAAAACGAGATTAAATCCTCAGCGCAGGCAAATTGCGTGCCGATCGATACTACTAGCATCTTAACTGTCTCATTGGCTAACAAAATTTCGACATGCGATGATGGAATGGATCGAAGCAAACCAGCCAATTGATTTCGAAAATGTAGATGATTATTTATCTATATTGCTAGATTCAAATGCAAATCATGCCGCGTTTTGCCTACATTGCCGATTTTGTAGAAATGCAAGTTTTACGAAAATTAACTTGTGAAACCTGCTTCACGTTGCTAAACGAGCGCGATAAAGTACATTCAGATTTTATTGCTAGGAAGTCTTGTGGTTCTCTGCGTTTTCCCAGAACAGATACATTTGCAGTCGCTACAGTCGTAGAGAAAGTGTTAAATTTAAATAGAATAAAAAATAACTTGCAATAAAAACATGCGCACGATAAAATGAGTGTCAGCGTTTTTCTCCATTTACATAAATTTAGATACTATTTTTAAAAATTTCGATTGTCACAAAAGGCGGAGCTTAAACCTAACCTATCGTTATTGCATCCTTTAATAATAGAAAGGGGCGGAGACTAGCAGTCCAGGTTTCCATAGTCAAAGGGTTTTTCGATAACGTTAACTAGGAACAACCAATGAAAATCTGCGTCTTTTTCGAAGATCCTCGCCATTGGCTGTCGCTAGTTAACGATACCGAAAAGCATCGATTACAAGTTACAGAATTCCCGTACTGGTATAAAAACAAATTATGAATATTGATTTGTAAAAATGTTCATAAAACGTATGGCAGTATTCATAGCTAGATCTTATATTCAAGATTGTCTCATTTTTGATACCGTAACCAATGAAATGTTCCATATAATGTACCTTTATGTCTTTAGATATTTAGATAATATATTCAATATGGTCTTGAATATCAGATCTGACTATAAATATCTATAGATAATAGTGGTCCTTCCCGATACTATCCCTGTAACATAAGCAGATGGACACATATGAATCTTTTTCCTGCAATTTAATATTTTTTAATTTGATGTGAATAAAAGAACAGAAGCATAAATTATATGACATCTAAAACACATAGTCACAAACATCAAGAATTCTTCCAAAATAGACAGATTGTTCTTATATTACTTAATAAAATATTTTTGCTGTTGTTATATTTGCTATTATATAAACTTTTGCTAAATTGAAATAATATGTGCAGCATGTTTGCCAGTAAAAATATCGATTGTTTTATCTTTCAATACTTTTATTGATTAAATTAGTATAAATTTAATAGTAAATCTGTATAATTAATTATATATTTACATGTTATATACTTATTTCAAATTTTTGGAAAGTTTTACATTTTTCTATTACGCGTGTACGCGTGTTATGTATTGATGTGTGTGTATGTATAAAAGAGAATATTTATAAAAAAAATTATCGCATCTGAAAAGACAAACTGACTCGGAAATAGATAAACGGGTGAACAAAACAATAAGATTGGCAGCTTTTATAAGTAAGATACATATTTGTCGTTCATATTTACACATTCTTCTGTCACTTACAAAATTTGGTTCAAAGATCTGCAAAGAAGATTACAGGTTTATTACGCGTCTCCTTATCTTAATTTATGAATTCACAATGATCTCCTTTTACGTCAGGTGATGCAATGTTTAAAGTCTATTTATAGACATCAATCATGGCATGTGAGTTTAATGGTGGCGTGATAATAGGTGCTGATTCTCGAGGTACAACGGTGTAAAGTATAATTATTCAGTAAAGCAATTTTTATCAATCAACAATTCTCCTATATAACTTTCTATGTAAACATATTTTTTTTAGAGCTTACGTCTCCAACCGCTTTGCCGATAAACTGACGCGAGTGACAGATTATATTTATTGCTGCCGTTCCGGCTCGGCGGCAGACACACAAGCAATTGCTGATGTTGTAGCTTACCATTTAGGATTGCATCAGTAAGATATCAAAAGACATCTGTAAATTTATTGTGTCCAATTTGCCGATTATAAGGTCACTTTTTCCCGATGGAGCTTGGAATGCAGCCCTTGATGGAAACTGCTGCTAACGTATTCCGTGAAATATGCTACAACTATCGAGATTCCCTCATGGCTGGGATTTTAGTCGCAGGATAGGATAAGCAAAAGGGTGGCCAGGTTTATAGCATTCCCATAGGTGGTATGTGTGTGAGACAACCGATCTCGATTGGTGTCCAGATAGCACACTGAATTCACAAAGTATTCTTTAAGTTTTCTTTTTCTGAATTGTAATTCTTTAGGAATTCATAGAAGAATACAATAATAGTGACAGAGAAAGTTACATGCACCATAAATCGTTTTCCTGACAACTTCTTAAAGTATTCATCTCGAATTCAATAAATGTAAACTTTATGAATTCAAGGGGAATAGTGTTAGAACAAAGGGGATTACAAAATATTTACCCAATGTATGTACACATCTAATATGCAGTAACATTACACCATTATTATAATTTCTCACTCAACAGTGAGACACTCTCAACCGAAGCTCGTTGACAATCGGATGATTCTTCCTTTTCGGTTCTCGTCGTTCGATTCTTTCGTTTCGATTCTCATCGTTCGATTCTTTCTTTTACACAATAGAACTAGCACATAAAATTAATTGCACATAACGTTACGCACACAAAATATTGCACGTGGTAACACGCTGCACAAGAACGTCCGGATGGCGGTTAGCGGATACTCGCGCATGACAAATAATTCTTCATAAATTCTTAAAGTATTCACAGTACTGAATCGCGAAGTATTCATTATAATGAACTTCAGAAGAATACTTCAAGACGAACTGATTGAGACTAATTCTTCAAGAATTCTTCAGATATTCATTTTTCTAATCCTGTATGTTTTCTTTAAAATGAATTCTCTATGAACTTATGTTCATCTTTGTACTATCTGGGTGGTTCCGGTTCGACGTATGTGTACGGCTATGTGGATGCCCAATACAAATCCAATATGTCGAAAAATGAATGCCTCAAGCTGGTAGAGAATAGTAGGTGTCCAAAAGTTGCAAAGATTTAGCAGTTCACGTACTAATCACTTTAATGCTTCTTCCAGCATTTGCATTAGCCATGGCTCGTGATGGTAGCAGTGGCGGTGTGATACGAACTGGTGTGATTACAGAGAAAGGAATTGAGAGAAAGGTCATCCTGGGCAATGAGTTGCCGCGCTTTTACGAAGGGTGAAGATTATCATTCAATGTTTGTCGCAATATGTTTAATGTAAGGTATATATTTATGTGAAATATATGTCGCATTTGCTAATTAAAATTAATGAAAAGATTACTCCATGTTTTTCTTTTATTTCTTGATATTTACCCTAAAAATAAAAATATAAATGTTCTTGTTCTACTAACCTAACAAAATACAGTGATATTTGAAAGTTTCTGATTGATTATATTATTAATTCGTGCTAATCATTTAGTAATACTGATCGTATCAAAATATTGCTGCTATTTTATATTCCAATTATGAGATATTTTTAGGTGTTTTTGCACGAGAGATTTTATATTGAAGGATATGTTGGAATCGCGGCCCTCAATTTAACTAAACATATCATCCACTAAATTTAGGTCATATTATCCACTTGCGGGCCTCCTAACTGCGAGGTATACCCGTCAGTCATTCGTTTTGTACTCCATACTTTATGCCCATTGTCAGTTTAATTAGAAGATTGTTGCAATGACACTATCGTGATGCGCGTAATCGCGCCGCGACGCTCCGAACTCTCAAGTTCCGCCACAGTTCGCGTGATCTTCGTCAAGGTAGTCGTCTCTTGGCTACCGCGGTAGATTCATCATCTTCGGTGTGTGACATGCGCCAATCAACATCGTTATAAGCTAATGATCCGATCGTTCTAATGTAATTCTCACATTATTGTCTTATGCACATTTATATTTTTTAAATGTGCATAAACTTTCGGTTTATCTTACACGTCTGCGAAATACAATCTCTAATTAATTAATTTTTATACGAGTGATAATTTGAACATTTGAATTTGTTTTTCTTCATTGACGCGATAAGGTGATTTAAGTGGGACATAAAATCGTCGGGACAAAATCGTCAAGTCACAAGTTATACCAGAAGGTAGGTAAAGGTTATTTTGTAGATATTTTAATATTGTAACATACAAATACAAATTTGTGAAATACAAATAAAAAAAATGTGAGCAGTTCTCGAAAAAGGTTTTTGCTCGTCTTATTCCCGCAAAGATGTCTACATCACAAATCACAAGAGTTTTAGTATTTAAATTAAATAAATTAGTAAGGCTCGTATGTGTTCAACATAAATTTCAAAGAATTTAAAGGACTCAGAGCCGTGACAGGATGGTAGTGTCTAAATATTCTATTCTAAATTTATTGCGAAAAAATATCACCTCGGTGGCCAGGGTTTTAGTATCAATCACAGTTTTATGACTTATAAATAACGAGATGACGTGTTAAACAATATCCATTTTGTAAATTGTTCTTATGTTACTTAAAACTAAATTTTCGAGACATTGCGTTACTAATTGTAAGATAATAAGATTAAGGGGTGATGCCACTCTAGCGCCCGAAAAAAAACAGCCTAATTTTGACATTCTTTTATGGAAATAAAATAAATGGAATAATAAATCTGTTGAAAGACCTTTATTGTACATACTTTGAAATATATTCGCAAATTATTTTTCAATTTGTTTTACAAACAGGCAGTGCCAAAATTCAGCAAAGAAAGTCCGTTCTCACGGATAGTGTCCCGCAGCCGGAAAGATTTCTCCTTCATTTTTTGACTTGGAACAAAAACCAAAAGTGTTAGTGTTTTATATAAAATTAGCTCGGGAAGTATGTACGAAAATTAAAAAATACCGGTTTTCGTAAAAGTGGTGCACGTTTGAAAAAAAGTTTCATTTTTAGGTAAAAACCTTTTTCACCATTTTTACAAAAACGGTACTTTTAAATTTCCGTATGTACATTTCGAGCTAATTTTATAGAAACACAAAAATTTTTGGTTTTTGTTCCAGGTCAAAAATTGGAGAAAAAAAATATTTCCGACCGCGAAACAGTATCCGTGAGAAGAGGCTTTCTTTGCTGAGCTCTGGCGTCACCAGTTTGTAAAAAAAAATGAAAAAATTGTGAATACATTGCAAAATATTATATGTACAATAAAGGCCTTTAAACAGATTTTGTATTCCATTCACTATATGATAATGAGGTTGTTTTTTCCGGATAGAGTGGTATTACCCTTTAATAAAATAAAAATTAACCAAAGACAATAAGATTAATAAAATTAGAAATTATTTAAACAACGTCAATTTAAAAGCTTTATTGAAACTTTATTTCTGATCTCGTCATATATTTTAATCTTGCTGTATTAATAAAAAATAAGTTTATTTTATTTGAATATTTTTGTTATATTTACTGATATAACAAAAGTATTCAAATAAAATAAACTTTTTTAATTACTAATTATTAATACATTGTATGTATAATTTGAATAAATAATTACATAATTTGAAAATTTTATTATATAGATAATTAATCCAACAGGGTTATGTATAAAATAGCGAATCACAAGTTGCAAGGAACAATTTATCAATCTTTTCGTGAACATTCCGTATATTTTTTTTGTGATGGACAATAGCGTAATTGCTATTACTTTTGGCCACGTTGGCGTTTTACTTGATACCTTTCAGGGGACTGTTTTGCGCGCCCTTGTAGTTATGCAATTACCAAATCTACCCACAATAATTAAACAGCTCAATATATTCTGTATTTTCCTATTAATACAATCTTACTTTATCACTGCATTTAGAATTTATTGCTAAATATTTATTTATTATATAATAGATAAGGTTAAAAGGCTCACTTCAGTGGAACTTGCCAACATCCAATTAAAAAAATCTTTTTGCAACGGCTACACGCATGATCTAACACTCAATTTTCTACTAAACAGATTTCACTCCAAGGAATGCATGATGTAACCAATTGATGCGCCTATTAGTTTATTAGCAGAAACCTCGTTATATATTATATTAGTAACCTATCTCATAACGGGTCTTTCTTCTATAAAAGTCAAGTTGACATAAAATGTAGTCATACTAGAAAGTTAAAGATAATACTGTTTAACATTTTTAATAAAACATAATTTGGCTTTTATGACTTCATTTTGACTTCTTAATGATTTTCGTCGAGAGAACGTAAATAGCTTGTGGTCCACATGCAAAATGATAAAAATTTCGCGATTATTACATTTTACGAATTTGTGAAAAATTGATTTTGAAACATTAATTTCTTGATTTTTCATTCACAAGATACAAAATAAAAGTTCCAGAATACAAATCTTATGAAATATTGAATATTGTACTTTACCATACGAATCATATTTTTATCATAGTATCATTTTTGTTAATAGAACATTTTGTATCCATTATTATCATATTTAAATCGTAACGTACAATTATAAGAATCGAAAATAATCTAATTGTAAGTTAAAATTATCGCAAACCATGTCAAACAGCATCTCTAAATTTTAGAACCATAATTTAATCAATTTTCTATCATGATCAAAGAGAGTCATTATGATTTGATTTTGGTGTCATTTTGAATTGACTTTGTCATGTTGACTTGTTCTGCTTGAAAACATTTCTATTTTTTTTTCCAAAAGATGTCAAGAACAAAACATCCTTTTAGCATATCTTATTAGATTCTATCTTATTAGATTAGTTTTGCAAACAAGATGACTTCGGAGGGTACCTTGGACGATCTGGACCTAGCAAAACGGACACCAGACATACCCACCGTTCAGGAGATTAGCAAGTCTATGCAGAATTTCAGTATGCCAGATTACACCATATTCGCAGCAATGTTAGTCGTATGTGGCATCGTTGGTATTTACTTTGGCTTTATAAAGAAGTCCTCAGGTGAGGACGAGTATCTGGTTGGTGGGAGGAACATGAAAACGTTTCCAGTCAGCCTTAGTCTGCTGGCTAGTTTTATATCAGGTATAACTATATTTTATATTGTTTATCTATTATTTGTATATTACGAATA
>NW_011966888.1:0-4442 GCF_000949405.1 Vollenhovia emeryi | reverse complement strand
GAGAGAGAGAGAGAGAGAGAGAGAGAGAGAGAGAGAGAGAGATTGATTGATTGATTGATTGATTGATTGATTGATTGATATTTATTTAGCTTTCTCCTCTATTTCTAATACATTAAAATACATTTGCAACATATTCTTTTAACACTCTTTTAAATGACTCAATTTTTTCACACTGCCTTATTTCGTTTGGTAACACATTGTACATTTTCACTCTTTCATTGAACATACTTTTTCACGCACTTCTGGTTTTACGAAATTGAATTACAATATCTCCTGCCTGTCTAGTTTGTCTTATTTCTCCACTACCACTTCTAGTTTACTTCTTAAATGCTCTGGCAACATATTTTTTAAAGAATACTCCAAAGTGTTGCGAAGGCTCCCAAAAAGAAAATATGTAGAAAGGGAGAGTTGTGAGCCACAAAATGAACGAAACTCGGTTCTCACAATATAGAATCAAAACTTCTCGTTAATAGCATAAACGTTTCGACCCTTCATCGGGTCTTCCTCAGTAAAAAACTACAATGAGATCATCGAAAGTACAGGATGAGAATACAGTACAACTTATAATACAGATTGGTTCAATAATTATAGTCAGTTACCTCGTTTAGACCGAATAAAGCATAAGGCAATATCTTAGGGGATTAGTGCACTGTGTGACTTCAGAGTCAATCTTCTATTTGTGTTAGTACCAGTGAGTCTCTAAATTGTCCCAGACATAAAGAGGACTGAATGACACAACTTGACAGAGGGACAAATCCGTAACAATGGTGTTAAACGACTGTGACACAGCATTATCGAACAGGTGAAACTTGATAATAATAAAGTGTTGTAAACATGACAGGGTAAAATTATGAAGTCTTAAGAATTATGAAGTTACAGTTGCTAAACAAAGTACCTATGTTACAGTTACAGGAAAAAAGTAACGTTATTACCAGTTTGTTACCAGAAAAAACGTAATTTGTAACAGTAATAGCGTTACAAGTAACGTGTTACTTCTATACCCTGATATATGGTACAGGATGGCTCATTTTAATCAAGCCATTCAATTTTGTGTATGTTACAATACACAAAATTTTTCAATAATTAGAGCACTATTGTAACAGCATATTCCTGAGACCAAATCAAGTAAAAAGTTCCTGTACTACTTTTTTCTCCGAAAAACAGTTATCGAGATATCATAAGCTAAATCCTGAAAAAGTTATCAATTTTCTCTTGAATCTCAAAAAGTATTAGACAAATAAAAAAATGTTTCAGACAAAAGCTGTCCATATTAATTAGTGGAATAAGACTATGATAAACAATAGGTGGTTACGTTTAAGAAATTTACGATAATCTTCGCATGACTTTGACAATACTATTCAAGGTCATACTGATATTGGTATATTATGCGTTATTTTATTGAAACCCTACAACTTTTATCTGAAAAATTTTTTTCCGGAACTTATACGTTTAGAGATATTTGAGTGGATTGATTAAATGAGTCACCCTGTATATGTATGTACATATATACATACTCAAATACATATGTATACATATGTATATATAAATTTATATATATTTATATATTTATGGAAAAATTTCACCTAATCGCTAATTGTTTCTTTTGTGACATTGCTACTTTATTGTTACATAGTAGTAAATTACCAGATTAGATAAGAAGGTAAAGAAGTTGTAAATATTTTGTCACTTGCAACCGCTTTAAATGTAACAGTGATATACAACAGAAGGAGGAGGAAGGGGGAGGAGAGAGAGAGAGAGAGAGAGAGAGAGAGAGAGAGAGAGAGAGAGAGAGAGAGAGAGAGAGAGAGAGAGAGAGAGAGAGACAGAGACAGAGAGACAGAGACAGAGAGACTAGGTTTTTTTCCACCACGGTGTATCTCGCGCGTCGCTCCACCTCCCGCTCATCGATCGATTTTCTTAAATGCCTTCCGAGTCCGGCCTACCGTCTCCTGCATCCTCATTCGCTCAAACGTGTAAATTAATTCCTCGATAACTATTGTTACTTTGTACCGCGGTACATGATATTTCTCCTTAGTTTAACCCAATCTACCACTATTTTCAAGGTGGCTACTTTTGCATCAGACACCCTGTATAGAATATAATTAATTTGTCTGTTTTTAAGGGTAAACTTGGATATGATAATCATAGTTTTTTAATGCAAAAGGATACTTTTATTTTTGTTATTCTTTAATTGTGCTTGTTGTATTGTTTTATTGTGTGGAGCTTAAAATACGTAGTACTATCAAAACTGATGAAAAGACACTTAAGGGGTCTGGCCACCCTAAAATTTTTCAAAAGTCGAATTTTTTCTCTTATAATTAACTTAGAAGTTCTACCAACAATTTAAGCTGTCGCCGGTATTAAAATTTGTAAAATTGCCGAAGTTATAGGTATTTTTAAGTAGAAAGGTCGAGCCCTTTGACTATATAATCATGGACTGCTAGCATGAAGAATAGAGATAAGGAGACCGAACTGTATGTTCGGGACACGCGGCCAAAACCGATCCCCGATGGTTGTATCTTTAGGTACCAATAGATGGCACTGCAATCTGAAGGCTACCCGATGGCTATTGGCTTAGAGTTGAGGAGGAGGAGAGATTGCAGGGTGGAGCGTGGTGGGGAGAGTTAAAATCGTGCATGTATTTGTGCGCTGTTGCCGGTCTCGTCTGCTTCCACCTTTGACTATATAATCATGGACTGCTAGTTGCCGCATTCAGGCTGTAATCAACATCACGAGCGCCACCATAGGATAAATGGCAGAAAATCGAAACACTAAGTCAGATTTAATGGTAAAACAGGACAGAAGACAGAGATAGAATATAGCTTATGTCGTGCTGTTTTATCATGTTTATCAGAGTTCAGAACCAATTATAATATAATTGGTCCTGAAATGGTCCTGTTTTACCATTAAATCTGACTTAGTGTTTCGATTTTCTGCCATTTATCCTATGGCGGCACTCGTGATGTTGATTACGTGTTAGACCAGGCAAAGTGGAGGCAACTAGCAGTCCATGATTATATAGTCAAAGGCTTCCACACACTACATAGCCGCCGGTGCGTGTACGTGTGGGTCCCGTTAGAGACCCTCTAATCAGAGTCTGGCCAACAGAGTGGTCCGCTAGGTGTAGTCAAATCCAACGAGAGAGAGGGCAGTACGATTATCTCACTCTCTCTTTGAGATATTCGTACTGCCCTCTCTCTCGTTGGATTTGCCTAAACATGGCGGACCACTCTGTTGGCCAGACTCTGATTAGAGGGTCTCTAGGTCCCGTCAAACGGAGGCGCCATCTAGCGGAGCATTAGTAAATTAGAGTCCAGCGACCAATTTGGCCGTGTTTCTCGAACATTTTTCCGTGTCAGTTCGGTCTCCTTATCTCTATTCTTCATGACTGCTAGTTGGCTTTTTTTCGATTTAATGGACATGAAACGCGCCCTCAGGTCCTAAACGGCAGAAAATGGAAACATCAAGTGAGATTCCGATGGTAAATGGTGAGAAAAGAAGGTGTCATATATCACTATTCTACGATTTTTAGCAAATTATCAATCTGCTAAAAGTCGTAAAATAGTGGTGTGTGTGTTCAGGCAGTCTTGCTATATTATACATTTTTACATTATAAGAAAAGAACGAATTAAATTTAAAAAGAATGAAATAAATACAGAATGTTAAATATGAAATATTTTATTATTTATTCAAACTAAAATATATGCACGGAGAAAAAGTTATGGATATCACAACAATAAAAAACTGTTAATTTCCGCCCATCAATAGAAAAGGGTTGTGAGAACCACAGTACTTTGGAAATGACCTATGCGTTGCTTCAACCTTAGTGAGGGTAACTGCTTTATGGATGTTACAACTGTAAATAATTATGCTTAACGGACGGCACCGCGCGGCACCGCGGCTAGCTAGGACGTAGATGCCCGGTTGGCCTGTCCCCTCAACTAGAAGGCCACCGTCCCCGTCCCGATCGCTGGCGCTCGCGCCGCTGCCGCTACTGCTGCTCTCGCCGTCGCTCTCGATCCTACTGTTAGTACACTGAAAATGCTGCAGGGATAAATTCTAACCTAAAAATGTTTTATTTTGAGTGTTACTTACCTTTGAAAATAGGAATCCAATTTTCAAATCCTATACTTTCAAGACAAAGCTCGCAGGCTTGATCCATTATAAAAAAGTATAAGAATATGCACAATATACACACTTTAATCAAATTCTCTTCGCGAGTTGATATGTTACGCTGTGATGGAGACAAGAGAACTCGTACTATGCAACTTATACATATTGTTACGCCCGCTAATATTGGACGCCCGGTGTATGGCGATTTGGCACCACGCTTTGGTGTTACGCTCGCGATGATTCCGGCCCTCGTTAGAAAGCGGCGCCCGGTATCGTGGCGGGTTGCCACGATACCGATGAGCTGTTGTTTGTTATGTTACGTTATAGGG
>NW_011966887.1:36592-46502 GCF_000949405.1 Vollenhovia emeryi | reverse complement strand
AAGACGTATAACCTATACACTATCTGTACGATAGTAATAAAGTGTTTTTATATAGAACATTACATTACTTATGTTAGTTAACGCGTCGGCGGCGATTTGTAACGCGGAAGCTTCCTCGGCGGGAGGTGTACGCGGTTTAACGATAACAGTGAGTTATCGGGGGTCAATCTCTTACGCCCGTGTCCTTTCTGGGACATTCGCGGGTGTCTATTTTATTGTTCGCTAATCGCGGTATGGCTCGCAGGCCATTTACATGCGTATGAGAATTTGAGTGCGGACTCACCCTACGATGCAATGCTGCATGTTGTCGTCCGTTGCTTTGGCTGCTTGGCTGCTCGTCGTGCGGCAGGTCAGTGCTGATCTCTGCGCGAAAAATGCGTTGGTGCCGAGAAAATTTGGCTGATTAGCCTTCCAAGATATGATTAATGCTAGAACAGCATTCCTTGTCCACTTAACTGAAACATACATAAATCAAGAGTACACTATCATGTATACAGATTAACTGATTTACTATAAACAACACTATCATTTACTATGCCTACCTTTTTCTTTATTGGTTACTGGCTTCGAATTTCCTGTTTCTGATGTCAAACATGCTACATCATCAGGGAGAGAACCTGAGACCTCTGATGATGACATGCTCGTTTCACGAACTGCAATATATGTATAAGAAAAAAGTAAATCCTTTTAATTATTGGGGCAGTTATGAATCATCTGGCTGTATGAGCCAAATTCAATACATACTCGTATCAAGCTGTAAAGTAGAAGGTATGAGACCAAAAAGCCGGAGATTTTTCTCATTTTCGAGAATGCAGCACATATTATTATCTGTTAACAGATAAAGATCATTTCAATAAAAACAATAGGAGCTTTGGCTACAGGACCTAACCTCCCTCGCAACGATTTCTATTTGCTAGCCTTGTACTTACCAATATTATCGAACACCATAATGTGCCCCTCAACACGGACGACTTCTCCATTCTCTTTTGTTACCAATTTGTGGCGAGTCAGGTCCGCTTCTACAACATGCATCTCCGTCATGTTTCAGCTTGAAACTCTCAATTTCAAGCTTGTCGCCAAAACATACCGAGTAACTTTTTAATCGACGAAAAATGGTAGGTTGAGAAGTCGACTCTAGAGTTAACTCGATTACTCTAACCCGGAAATCTGAACGCCGTCTGTCGAGTCAAAAAATATTTACTCGGATGCTATCTGAACGGTATAGGGTAAATTTT
The DNA here is from genome assembly GCF_000949405.1 of Vollenhovia emeryi. Classification (NCBI taxonomy): domain Eukaryota; kingdom Metazoa; phylum Arthropoda; class Insecta; order Hymenoptera; family Formicidae; genus Vollenhovia; species Vollenhovia emeryi. The sequence goes on along the minus strand of NW_011966887.1, from coordinate 45,267 downwards.
TCTACTCAGAGTAAGGAATCTGAACACACCCCGTGGAGTCGAATCGCTGGAGATGCGGGATCACCCAACGACGTCCGTTGCCGTGCAAACGGCCTGGCCTCTGGCCTGGAGTTGTGTCTTACAAGAGGGGAGAATCTGGCGGCGCCTAGTTCGCCGCAGGCGGTTATGTCTCCATTAGGTGAAGGCATTAGCTACAGACTGTTGTTGGAAGACGGCGCCCAATTGGCTTTCATTAACGAGAGCCTGGCGCACCTGCGCTCAGATGTGGATACAGTTATGCGGCGGCATCCTTCTAAGACAAACGGGTTTCTAAAGGACGCAACTGTTGGTTCCCCGCCGATTGCTTCTACTCCGGTTGTGAGTTCCTGTGATCCTCCATCCTTTTCGGAGGTGGTAAAGCGGGGAAAACTAAAAAGAAGGTCTAAGAAGAAAGCTACTGTGGAAGTGGCACCGAGTGACGCCTTAGAACCACTTGGAAACCAAAAGACTGAGAAGAGGGAATCAGCTTCGGCTAACCTGACGCGTCCCGGGGTACAGCGAGTTACTCGGCCTGCGACGGTGCGAGTGCGCAGTCGTCATGGCGTCTCTAGCCTGGACCTATTGCAGAGGACGAGGAATGGGTTCCTGCTATCAGAGATCGGGGTACAATCGATTCAAGTTCGACGAGATGACGCAGGATTCGTCATACGAGTGCTGGATTTGGACGCGGCTGCTGGCGCGGACCGCTTGAGCTCTAAGCTCTCGGAGGTGCTCGGAGAGGACGCCATTGTGTCCCGGACAATGTCTCACAGTGAGGTAATCTTATCCGGCTTTGACGACTCGGTTGTCGAAGCGGATGTGAGAGAGGCTCTGCGGAAACATGATAAATGTTCCGATTCAGAGATCCAGGTTGGCTCTCCGCGCCGAATGAGGAATGGACTGAGGTCGGTATGGGTGAGAGGTCCTTCCCCTGTCATGGCCGACTTGATTACAGCTGGTCACGTAAACTTAGGGTGGACATCATCCGCTAGAGTGGAATCATTAGATGACAGGCCGGTGCAATGCTTTAAGTGCTGGCACTTTGGGCATACCAGACTTAAATGTGTGTCTAAGGTTGATAGAGCCTCTGCCTGTTTTAAGTGCGGAATGGACGGTCACTATAGCTTGACATGCGGAAATGATGTGTCGTGTGCCATTTGTAGGGACCTTGGTCTTTCTAGTGGTCATCGTCTGGGATCGACTGCATGCGGGGCGCTGCGCGCTACGAGGAACAGGGTGCAGTGCCAAATGTCATGTAGACAAGAAATGGATGATCTTTCTGCTTCGGCAGATCAGTGATGGTCGTACTTACATACATAAGAGGCGACAGGCGACAGCTTACACCTGTAAGCTCCCTTGGGTGTGAGAGGAGCAGGACGTTGCGCGCGGGCCGGGGCCTCCTAGTGTTCCGGAGGCCACCGGCATGACGAGACATCCGCGTGGATGCTGCGGCGTAACGCGGGGATGGACATGCGGGGGATCCAGATCCTTGGCATGCCCTATCCTCCGAGTGATCGGTCGAGCGGTGCCCTCGGGTGGCGGGACCGATTAGCGGCATGCGATCCGTACGTGGTTGTCTTTTGTCCTGTGTGGAGTGAATGTTTAATGTTTTGTGGTAATGTCGGAATGTTAAACGTTCATGTATCGTGTATCTGTGCTGCAGGATTGCAGACGCAGAGTCAGGGAAGCGCGAGGTTTGGTTAGGTACCTTGCAGAGGTGATCTACCCATAGGCATAAATGGGGGGTCACCAAGATTAGGATTGCGACTCGTATGCAAATACTTTGAGATATAGATTTATCTCGGGCGCATGGCGCGATGGGTTGCCGAGGGCTGGAGTGCTAACGCGGTTCCCAGCTCTCGGCGCCGACCCGAATGTGGTCATCGAGGGAGAGTTTTTAGTGGGTGCAAGTCCTACATACCCTTCCAGGCCGGCCTGGAAGGCATGGCCGAGCCATTTTCTCTTCCTGCTGAAAAACAAAAAAAAGGTTGAGGCTAGGCTCAGGTAGGACAGACCAGAAACATCAGTGATATAATTAGCCTTTATTAACACGGCTATTCTTCTTGGTTACAACGAGTGCATCCCACGGCGGGCTATGGCGAACAAGGGCAAAATCTTCTTCCTTCTCGTCCACGATCGCTCGCTCTCACGGGAATACCCGAACATTGTTCGCGAAAACGGAAGGGGGGGGGGGGGGAAGGGGCTTCACTGCATCGTGGCCGGGCTCGCGCGGGAAATTAAATCTGACTAGATACTAAACACAAATCAAGTTTGAATTATGATTTATAAATTTTTTAATTACCAGTTTTGCAACCCCGCCTGTGCAAAAAATTAATATATAATACAATATATACAATTAATGTACACATTATAAATCAATGTATACAAATTATGAAAATATATGTACTTGTAATGATTACGTACAATGTGCTTATTGTAACTCCAAATCGATCTGCTACATCACGATATCCCGCACTTTCATGGCCAAGAAACCACAAATAACATAAAATATGTTTTTCACTTGTTATTGGTACATATCCTGTATGTTCTGTAATTTTTAATTAAATAAATCATTGGTATATAAAATCTACATAAATACAAGATAAATAAAATGCCCCTAATGAAAGTTTCTAAGATTTAATAAAATACATTGCAAAGATGTTAAAATATGTGATACCTCGAAACGTGTAATTAGTTCATACGCTATTGTACGCGATAAGCGAAAATGCAGAACAAAATTGTTGAGGCCGTAGCCTAAAGCCATGATTTTCGTTTTGTTATACTGCCATAATTTTGTGTCAGTCGTTATCCGTAAGATGCGCGCAAGCGCGATGCGAGCAGTGTGAATGTAGCTTGCTCTCTAGAAGCACGTCGTTCGCTCTCTCTCGATCTACGGCAGCAAACCGGCGAGTGTGTAAAATTTGCGAATAAAGCACATAGTTGATACCAAATCAGTCGTTAATCCAACCCAGTAGGTAAATACGACCTAATAAAAGAGAAAACACGTGCCAAGCATCCAGCTAATCAAGAGCTGCGAAAACATTGGTCCTTCGAGCCGGATATCGAGCGTTGCTCGCGACAACAAGATTAGGCGACTAGTGCGTGCGAGGAAAGACAGGAAAAAACTCGCATAGTACGGGCGCATTCAAAATTGCAATTGTTCCGATCGGGAAGCATCCCAACGCAATACATCGTATCCAATCATCTTGGGCGACGTTACGAATTACGGCGCAGCAGGAAGATTATACGAGACACGACACGGAAGAAAGCACCGGCACGGCAACGTCAAAGCAGGTGATACAGATAATTTCGCTATATATATTTCAGCTTCAAAATGGCAGAGGACGAGCAAACCTATCGTACGGCAAGGCGAAAAGAACGCAAGCAAAATCAGCATGCACTCATGGAAAGACCGTAGACGAGCTGGAAACAAGGCAGATTTCAGTAGCTGAATTACGATAAAGGCAAGCAAAATTTCAAGAATGCTGGCAGGCATTTAATGAGGCGCAGTCGCAGATAGAACTCATCGAAACGTCACGTGAACAGGTAAAGGATCACGATGTCGAGCGTCAGACATTCGAAGACAAATATTTCGCGGTTGCAGCTAAATTCGAAGAAAGGATATTAAGCATGAGTGCAGAGCGTGAAGGCCCAAATCCGTTTGAAGCACTCGCGCGACACAGCAATCGCGATAAGAATCAGCCGCCGAACATAAACATGCGCTTACCGCGAATAGATTTGCCGATGTTTTCTGGTTCGTATGAGGATTGACATCCCTTTCGCGATGTATTCTATTCAATGATACACGAAAACACTGCACTACCAGCAATTCAAAAAATGCATTACCTAAAGGCATCTCTCAAGAACGAAGCCGCGGATGTTATTAGTTCTTTAAAATTATCAGACGCAAATTACCAGGAAGCATTGGAAATGCTGGATGAGCGATACGACAATCGCGTAATCGTACAAAAGCATATTAAGGCCATTTTTGAATATCCAGTATTATATAAAGAAAATCACGTTGAACTTCGACAGCTATTAGATACCGTTTTAAAACATCTACGAGTTCTCAAGGTGCTACAGAGGTCCACGGATCACTGGGACGGCCTTGTCATTCATATTATTACCAGCAAATTAGCGCCAGCTGTTAACAAGGAATGGGAGACCAGCCTCAAGGATTCGAACATACCGACGCTCAAGGATTTGACTGACTTTCTGTCGTATCGATGTCGAGCATTGGAGGCGATAGACAGAAAACCCCAAGGCGTAGTATCATCAAGGAAGATTGATAAGGGCGATTCAAAGAAATCTATGTCAGCAAATGTAGTAACAGAAAGGCAGGCATGCGGTTATTGTAAAGGCGATCATCCCATTTTCAGGTGTAATAAGTTTCTCGAGCTTTCAGTTGACAAACGTATTCAGGAAATAAAAGGTCTCAAGCTTTGCCTTAATTGTTTGAAACATAGCGAGCATCGAGCAAAGCAATGCAACGCGGGTTTGTGCAAAAAATGCAATAAGAGGCACAATACGTTGCTTCATATGGAGTCAAGCTTGCAACCTAATGATACGGAAGTGAGCTCTGATAGGACGGGCACTAGCGCTGAATCGTCAACCACCAGCACATATCATGCCACCCGAGCGACAGGTCATCACGTTTTGCTGTCTACGGCAGTAGTTCACGTTCAAGATCAGAAGGGAAATATGCATCTATGTCGAGCGCTGCTCGACAACGGATCGCAGTCGAACTTCGTGAGCACGGAGCTAGTGAAGAGGCTTGGAGTTAAACAGGTTCCCACCTGCATCCCCATCAATGGCGTTGGAGGTACGAAGTCCGAAACACACAGTATGGCCAAGATAAAATTAAAGTCGCGGTTTAATGGGTACAAGGCGGAACTCAATTGTTGCGTGCTGCGGAAAATTACGCAGGATCTGCCCACGGTGTCTATTCACAAGGCTGACATTCGGGTTCCGGAAGGAATCACCTTAGCAGATCCGGAGTTTCTAGAATCATCTAGAATCGATATGATCATAGGAGTAGAAATCTTCTAGAATATCATGTGCCTAGGCCAAATAAAGGTTACTGAAACACAACCGTGTTGGCAGAAGACACACTTTGGATGGATCGCCGCAGACAGAGCAGTCGCCAGAGCTTCAAATCCACAATCAATTGCATGCAACTGCAGTACAACGGACGAATTAAGTCAACTTATGAGATCGTTTTGGGAAGTCGAGCATGGCGCGCGGAAGAATAAAATGTCGCTCGATGAACGCACACGTGAGGAATTTTTCGAGTCAACGGTGCAACGAAATTCATCGGGAGTCGTCTCGGACTATCAAGAGACATAGCAATACGCCGATTCATGCAGTTGGAGAGAAGGCTCAATCGTGATGCACCACTGAAGAAAGAATATACCAAATTCATACACGAGTACGAGTCGCTGGGGCATATGAGAGAGCTTCAAGATGTTGATTTAACCCAGATGCCTCATTATCTGCCCCATCACTGCGTGATCAAGGAGGAAAATTCTACAACCAAGATTAGGGTGGTATTCGACGCGTCTTGCAAAACCACATCAGGCATATCCCTCAACGACGCCCTCATGGTAGGTCCAGTACTTCAACAGGAATTATTTTCCATAATGGTGAGATTTCGGACGTTCAAATATGCTCTAATTGCCGACATTACCAAGATGTATAGGCAAATACTTGTCGACGAAGCGCAGACCCCATTGCAAAGGAATGTCTGGCGTGACGGACTACACGGGAAGATGATGGAATTCGAATTGATAACGCTCACTTACGGCACGGCGTCCGCCTCATTTCTCGCAATCAAGGCTGTTCGAACGCTCGCTGAAACGGAGGCAAGGCATTTTCCCATCGGATCACAAACCGTTATGCGGGATTTTTACGTGGACGACCTTATCACGGGAGCCAACTCCATCGAAAAGGCCTTGCAAATCAGGGACGAAACCACGAAATTGCTCAAGAAGGATGGATTTGTGCTTCACAAGTGGGCCTCGAACGAAGCGGAGCTACTAAAAGGCATTCCTGAAATCATCAGCTGAAGGCATCAGCGGCAAGTTCCATACGACCATTAGACAAGGAAGGTAGTTTCAGGACTCTGGGGATTCAATGGAACCCAATCGAGGATGCGTTTCAATACAGTGTGATGGCAGACGTGGACAACACTCAGCGCTCGACCAAGAGAGCAATACTATCGTGTATTGCGCGGATTTTTGACCCGCTGGGATTGCTAGGACCGGTCATCGTGCGGGTAAAACTATTCATGCAACGACTGTGGATACTGCAAGTGGACTGGGACGAATCTTTGCCTTCGGATTTGTATACGGAATGGATCGCCTACAGATCTCAATTAAAACGGCTCAACGAATTGCGAATAGCACGCATGGTGTTGGGCGCTCAAATCATCACGCGCGTCGAGCTGCACGGTTTTTGTTACGCAGCAGGCATACGGGGCTTGCGTATACTTGACGGTCACCGATCAGAATGGATCGTATCACACACATTTATTATGTTCAAGGTCCAGAGTGGCGCCCATGAAATCGATATCCTTACCCAGGCTGGAGTTATGTGGCGCTCAGCTATTATCACAGTTAATTGACAAGGTACTTCCAATTTTAGATCTGAAAGTGCACGAGACATATTATTGGACGGATGCCACCATTGTTTTGGATTGGATCCGATCACCAAGCCGCGTGTTCAACACCTTCGTCGTCAACAGAATTGGCGAAATTCAAGAGCTTACACAAATAGAGAGTTGGCATCACGTGAGCACAAATGAAAACCCTGCGGACATTCTATCTCGCGGTACCGACCCTGAGGCTTTCATTGGGGTGACCCTTTGGTGGAACGGTCCATCTTGGATAAACAAAGACAAATCGCTGTGGCCGGGGAGTGCACCACCTGATGTCAACCCTGAAGAATTCCTTGAGCACCGAAAGGTAACAATATCGACTGTCACTATCCAAGAATGTGACCTAATTGAAGGATTCTCATCCTACATCAAGCTCGTGCGCACAATTGCTAGATGTCTACGATTCATATATAATGTACGTTCGGAGCCAAGTAAAAGAAGATCCGGTCTTATTGCGGCTCTGGAATTGGAAGAGGCACGCAAGGTTATCGTCAGGAGGATTCAACAGGCAGCATTTCACAAAGAAATAGAGGCTATCAAGAATCAGGCAGATGTACCAAGAGGCACTCGGTTGCTGGGACTGAACCCGTTCCTGGATCAAGAGGACTTGTTGAGGGTGGGCGGTCGCTTGAGACATTCAGCTTTACCATATGAGACCAAGCATCAATTAATTCTACCGTCTCATAATCGGTTCACTCAGCTTGTCATTGAGCATGAGCACGCGAGACTGCTTCATGCTGGTCCACAGGCTACATTGGGAGCATTAAGATTACAGTATTGGATATTAGGCGCTAGAGGAATCATCCGTGCGATCGTGCATAAATGCGTTCCCTGCTTCAAGGCTGGGCCTCGTGCATCGCAGCAGGTCATGGGTAACCTTCCGTCATTTCGAGTCAAACCGTCACGACCATTTGACAACTTAGGAGTGGACTATTGCGGACCGATCTTTGTACGAGAAGGAAACCGTCGCAATGCCCGGAGGTCCAAGGCCTGGATTGCAATCTTTGTATGTCTGGTCACCAAGGCTGTACATATTGAACTGGTGACTAATTTAAGCACCGAAGGATTATTGAACGCGTTGAAACGATTTATTGGGCGGCGCGGCAAGCCGTCGAACATGTTCTCCGACAACGGCACCAATTTCGTCGGAGCAAACTGTGAGTTGGAAGAGCTTTTCAATCGTGAGGAATTTAGGCACAGCATCGTGAACAAGATGGCGGAAGAAGCTATTGCTTGGCATTTCATACCTCCCAAGGCACCGTACTTCGGCAGGCTGTGGGAGGCAGCGGTACGTTCAGCAAAGCTTCATCTCAATAGAGTAACATCGAAAGGAGCGTTAACATCTGAAGAGACAGCTACCCTGCTGACACAGGGCGTTTTCCAGCTAGGACACACAAAATTGCACTGTGTTACACCGTGTAAAATTCTTGTTGGAACGTTGAAAGTGTAGGTTTAATTTCTAAAAATCGTACTAGAGGGCATTACGTTAATGGAATAGTACATTTAGGTATTGTTGTCGGTCTGTTGCCTGTACAGTTTGTGCTTCTGCCTGATTGCTTCTTCGCAAACGTGATTTAAGCAAGGTAATCTTTTTACAATAATATTACAGAAAACAAAACATACATATGTACAAAGCTATTCGTTAATGCCTGAACCTGCATTTCTATTATCATGTTTCCTATTTATACAAATCGATGAGTTTTAGGCTGTATTCTACATACCACAGCCTGAAATTTATCGATACATGGATGGAATAAAAATTATGAAAATGCGAATCTTAGTAAAACCGAGGTCCAGGCATTAATGAATAGCACTGTACATATTTTATCATTTATTCGTTCTGCAAGTTTTGTTCCAATATGATGCGTTTTTTGTATAATGTATACGTTTTGTATTAATATTATATCATTATACTTGCTGTAAATTGTAACAAATAAGTTAATTATTAATTTCCTCTTTTCTTTACAGTACATTTAAACGTTGGACATTGGCCCAGTTGATC
>NW_011966887.1:22581-36492 GCF_000949405.1 Vollenhovia emeryi | reverse complement strand
GGAACGACGTCGAATCGACATCGATACCGTCGAATTGACGTCGATTCGACATCATTTCGACGTCGATCGACGAATCATTTCTCACTGGGTAAGGCTCGGTTGCACCAATGTCGCTTAATTTTAACCTTAGCTTAACTCACCATTTGTCTCTTTTTAAGGGAAACAGAAAGAGACGAAGAGTAAATTAAGCTTAAGCTAAAGTTAAAGTTAGGTGACGTTGGTGCAACCGGGTCTAAAGTAAACTTGGAACCGTTCGTAACCTTAAATTTCAATCAATGCACAAAGAAAATCGTAAAGTAGCAAACGCCTGACGCAATAATACGTTATTTTCTTTGTGCGTTGAATTACTAAGTCTACGTACGGATTTAAGTTTATATTCAGAACTTAACGCGTTGCAGAAAAGCTTGTGCGGTAGACCTACCTCTTATATATGTTCTGTGCCTACCTCTAATAACGTCTTCGACCTTCGTAGGCATTCGTAGGCTTCGTATACTATTATATTATTTATAGGTTATGTTCAAAAGCATTAATACCACACTTTAAATATAAAATTTTCTAAATGTTGGTAACACTGGAATATTTTACACGCTTGTACTTAGCTTTTTACTGTGTCGAGCAGTGCGACACTGTGTCGTAGTTGAAACACTTTGTGTCGGACACAGTGTTACACTGTGTCGTCTGTGTAACTTGTTGGAAAACCCCCACAGATTGAAGCAATACTAAACTCGAGACCCTTGTCCACTGATCCTGAAGACCAGTCCTACATAACTCCTGGCCATTTCTTGACTGGGGATTCCCTCATTTCCTATCCCGAACCATGTTTGCAGGAACTACCGGAGAACCGATTGTCTAGATGGCAGCGCGTCGAACAAATGCGGCATTTCTGGAAAAGATGGTCGGTTGACTACTTACATCAGATGCAGCAGCGGACGAAATAGAAGGAGAGTAAGAGGAAGACCATTGAACCAGGTCAAATGGTGATTGTTCGGGAAGGCGATCTGCCACCTCAATCGTGGCTCATAGGTCGCATTGAAGCTGTACACCCAGGCACGGATGGAGTCGTTAGAGTAGCAAGTGTCAAGACAGTTAAAGGAACTTTTAAACGTCCGGCAAATAAGATTTGCGTATTACCGCTTGAAGAAATCACTAATTTTTTTTATTACAGTTTAGTACAAGTAAATAATTTTTACGTTTACCATGCCATTCTTCATGTGGATGTATAGGTACAACAGGAGGAATTAGTAAAGGTATTTGTAATTCTTCATCGTCTGAAATATCAAATAAGTCTAATATTTCGTCTGGAATGTGATCTACCATGTCAACAATTTTGTACTTCGTCTTCTTCTAAAGATATGTTTACTCAAAGGCGAGGGGATGGCCAATCGCCTTCAACCGGGAGACGAAAGTCAAAAGTCGCGAGACTGCTTTCTTGCACTTTGTCATCTAAGTTAAAATTACAAGTAACTCGTTCGATCACTACACTCTCTAGATTTACTAGAAAACTCACCAGAACTTAAGTGCAAAGAGTGCAAGCAACACGAACAAACCTATTGTTTCTCAAGAAATTGGCTATTGCATTTTGTGGTGAATGTGTGAATGTCCACATGTCACGTCACACACACACAACTGTATTCATTACACGCGACTGTATTCATTATGCAACTATATTCTCTATTATTGATGTGACAAATGCCAGTTAGTTTTCTATCACCGCCGATACGTACGCAAAATATATATTTCATATTTATAGAAGTACCCCTAGCCTTGTCCTTATTTGCCTCGACATACAGGGTTTTACTTCAGTGGCGACGAGGATGGGATAGAATTCGCGCGTGAAAAGAAAACAGTGCAGTGAGTACAATAGATTTCGAGTGAGTACAATAGATTTCGTCATCTCAACCCAATCTCACAAAATGGAGGAATTCGCCAAAGCTCTGCTTGAGTCGCAAAAGCTCATGCAAGAAAAAATGCCCGAACAGCAACAAATTATCGTACAACTTCTTCAGCGTCAGCAACCTGGCGTCGGAGGTGAGCAGCAACTTAACCTTCCCGGCGACTCCAGTTCTCGCAGGATCAAAGATCTGACCGATTCAATGCTCCCATTCGAGTACAACCCTGACGAAAACGCAGTCTTCGAGCAGTACTATGCTCGATACAAATCGATCTTTGAGGTCGAAAACAATGATCTTACCGACACCGCAAAAATCCGATTACTCCTAAAAAAATTCAGCACTCCGGATTTTCAGCGATACGCAGATTCGATCCTACCAAAAAAGACCCACGAAATCTCTTTTGCTGACACCATTAAATCACTGAAAAAGCTCTTTGGACATCGACAGACAAAATTTAGCCTTCGTCACAAAGTTTTCAGCCTTCATAAGGAAGACAATGAGGACTACAGCCAGTATGCAGCTCGCATTAATAAACACGCCGAAAAATTCGACATCACCAGCTGCACCGCCGATGACTTCAAAGTTCTGCTTTTTGTCAGTGGTCTGAAAAGCCCAAGAGTCACGCGTTCTCTCCTGACAAAAGTCGAGCACCAATACGTACAATTCGAAGCGCTCACCGACCAAGCTCAGATCGCTGCTTTCGTAAAACTCCAGCTTGACGACCTGGACGAGTGCTATCGCATGCGAAGCCTGGAGAAGGATAAAGAGACCGTCGTTGTATCATCTTCAGGATCAGAAGTCCACGCAGTTCGTCAGGGCTACAACAAACAAAAGCAGTTTCCCAACAAGAGTTCGTCTCAGTTGAATCCACAATCGTCATCGAGTTTCCACTCCAATCAGGGACCTTGGAAAGCAGTTTCCCAACAAGAGTTCGTCTCAGTTGAATCCACAATCGTCATCGAGTTTCCACTCCAATCAGGGACCTTGGAAACCGAAATGTAAATTCTGCGACGGCGTTCACTGGCACATCAATTGTCCATTCAAAGACAAGGAGTTCTCTGATTGCCACCAGTCCGGTCACAAGCCTGGTTTCTGCGAAGAAATCCGAATTTACATCAAGAAACTCCAGCAGAAACGCTTGCGAAACCTCTCTGACCCAACAATGACAGGTCTCAGATATCAACTCAGTCGACATTCAGCGAAAATTCATTGAGCCGGACGTCAACGGCAAGAAACTCAAGCTGCAGTTCGACACAGCATCAGACATCACGATAATCTCAAAGTCGAATTGGGCTCATCTCGGAAGACCGACGCTTCAACCAGTTACAAAAGCAACCAAAAGTGCATCGGGAGACTCGGTCCCATTCCTTGGACTTTTCCCGTGCGTCGTCAAATTCAAAGGTCGTGAGGAGTTCACCGAATGCTACGTTTCATCGCGTAATCTCAACTTGTTCGGAAATGACTGGATTAATAAGTTTGACCTTTAGGACACACCAATCAACCGAATCTGCAACGCAGTTCAAGTCGACGGAAGCAACGATCTCACCGCCGAGGTCATCAAGAAGTTTCCAATTCTCTTCTCAGCTGGACTTGGCCGATGCAACACGACAAAAGCGTCCCTCGTGCTCAAAGAACAGGTGAAACCCAAATTCTGCAAACCCCGAACAGTTCCATTCGCAGCTCAGAACCAAGTCGCAACAGAACTTCAGCGACTCCAGCATTTGAAAATCCTCACCCCGTGCAAATACTCCGAGTGGGCAGCGCCAATTGTCGTTGTCAAGAAGAAAAACGGTAAACTACACATCTGTGCAGACTACTCGACGGGCCTCAACGACAGCCTCGAGTTTGACAAACATCCGTTACTAACTCCAGACAAAATTTTCATGCATCTGGCCAGCAAGCAAACCTCCAGCAAAATTGACTTGTCAGACGCCTTCTGGCAAGTTGAACTCGACGACGGCTCAAAAAAGTTGATGACAATCAACACGCATCTCGGTTTATTTACAGTCAACCGACTTCAGCAGGGCGTTAAAACAGCTCCAGCAATTTTCCAGCGACACCACTCTCAGCGGTACCAATACATTCGGTTTCATTAATGACATGATTACAGCCGGAATCGACGAAATAGATCACAAAAGGCAACTCTTCGAGACACTTCAACGACTTCAGGACGCAGGATTCAGACTTCAGGCCGAGAAGTGCGAGTTCGGAAAATCTTCCGTCGAGTTTTGCGGTCATATTGTCGACAACAAAGGAATCCGACCACATCCTGACAAGCTGCAGCAAATTCAGGACCTGCCAAGACCTCAAGACGTCTCGCAACTTCGATCCTTCATCGGCGCAGTCAATTACTACGGAAAATTCATCAAGAGCATGAAAGAACTACGCGGACCACTGGACAACCTCCTTTGCAAAGATACGAAATTTGAGTGGAAGGAGGAACACGAAAACGCTTTTATCGAGCTCAAAAGAATCCTCGCTTCAGATCTCGTCTTGACTCACTACGACCCGAAGAAGAAGCTTGTACTGGCATCCGACGCATCAGCATATGGAACGGGAGCGACTCTCATGCGGTTTCACGACGGAAATCTTCACCCGATAATGTGCTGGTCGGGTACGTTCAACAAGCTGAAAAGGGCTACTCGCAAATCGACAAGGAAGCGCGAGCGTTCATCTTCGCTCTCAAGAAGGCTCACGTGTACATCGCAAACCGACATTTCACCGCTCAGATCGATCACAAGTCGTTACTGTGAATCTTCGGATCAAAACAAGGCATCCCAGCTCACTCAGCAGCTCGACTCCAGCGATTTGCCATTGTCGCTCAAGCCTACGATTTCGACATTCATTACGTGGACACTGACAGCTTCGGATACGCCGATGTCCTCTCGCGACTCATATCAAATCAAAACAAATCAAACGAAGACATAGTAATCGCTTCAGTCCAGCTTCAAGAGAAGAAGGACATCGTCTACAGTTTCGCCATCGAAACGGCTAAAGGCCTTCCAGTCACCTTCAAGGACATCCAGCGAGGAACGAAAGACTGCCCAGTTCTCACCGCAGTCTACAATTTCATCGAGAAAGGAAATTAGCCACAAAAACGACATCAAATCCGAAATCACCAAGTGGAAGGTTTCTTTTTGATTTGCGACAACCTCTCAGTGTCACATGATGTCATTTTCTACAGCGAACGAGTCGTTGTACCCGAAATTCATCGTCAACGAGTTCTCGAGCATCTTCACCAAGGCCACCCAGGCGAGTATCGATCCAAACTGCTTCCAGCAGCAGCAAACGTTTCTGGCCCGGCATCACCAAAGACATCGAGCGCTTCGTCCGCACCTGCGAGAAGTGCGCAACAGTCTCCAAAGCTCCGATGAAGTGCAGCCCTGGTCAGTGCCCGAAAAATCTTGGTCGAGAATTCATGCAGACTACGCTGGGCCCATAGATAGATTCTCATTTCTGGTCATCGTCGATGCTTTCAGCAAGTGGCCAGAAATCTTCGAAACGAAATCGACAACAGCCACAAAGACAATTGAATTCTTCAAGAATGTTTTCGCTCAACATGGCTTGCCAGACACCATTGTAACCGACAATGGCCAGCAGTTTATCTCCACTGAGTTCAAGGACTTCTGCAATTCCAACGGCATTCAACACTTGACTTCATCGCCGTATCATCCACAATCGGAAGGCCAAGGAGAAAAATTCGTCGGTCTTTTCAAGACAGGCTACAAGAAAGCAACAGGAAACGTTGACCAAAAAATTCGAGAATTTCTCTATTCCTACCGATTCACGCCTTCATACAATCTCGGCAACAAATCTCCAGCAGAGCTCCTCAACAGTCACAGAATAAAGACCACGCTGGATCTCCTTAAACCACAATAGCCATGTTGGACCGACGTCATCAACTCGCAGATGCAACATCAGTTCAACAATCACCACGGAGCCAAGTGGAAGCAGTTTCTGCCGGGTGACCACGTTTATGACCAGCTCCACTCTTCAACGGACAAGTGGCAATGGACTCCTGCTACAATCATCGAAAAAGTCGGAAAGGCCAACTACAACGTATGTCTTGACTTGTCAAACAACCAGAGAGTCATTAAAGCTCACGCAAACCAGCTAAAAACTCGTTACACCAAAAACAAGTTCAATGACACCTTCGAAATCCCCGATTGGCCTGAAACAACTACTCTGACAGGCGAAGCCGACGAGCCAATCATCATCCCGCAACCTCAACAGGACATCAACATCAATCAACCGCCGAACCTTGATGAATCCAACTATGAAGATGCAGTTGAAGACATCGAAGAACCAGTAGTTACCCCGGCAGTCGACCAGGAAGAATTTCAACCCCGACGATCGGACCGATCGACCAAAGGAATTCCCCCCGACCGTTACCAACCATACTTAAGAGGGGAGGAATGTGGTGAATGTGTGAATGTCCACATATCACGTCACACACACAACTCTATTCATTACACGCGACTGTATTCATTATGCAACTGCAGTATTGTGCGATTTAATGTGAACACAGAGATTTTTTAATCAAATATCGTTTATTTAAAAGAACATTATTTAGGGTCTATTACAAGTGGTTATTGTGTTGTTTAATAAGAAATATGTCCTCCGTTAGCTTTAATAACCTTCTGAACTCGCCTTGGCATGGAGTTAATTAAATTTTGGCAGTTTCCCCTAACCTTCTCATCTCGAAACTACACCTGAATAACAGCTTCGATCATTTTAGTTTTGGTCGTGCAATCCATCTTTTGTAATCTAACCTTACATATGGCCCACAGATTCTCTATAGGATTAAGGTCTGGTGAATTTCCAGGCCAGTCGAGAAGTGTAACCCTCTTGTCCTTGAAATATTTCTGCATGGCCTTGGACACATGACATGGGGCTGAGTCTTGTTGAAATATCGGTTCATCGACTGCTTCAACTTTATCCAGCTCTGTACCCAAATATTGTTCCAACATTGATTTATACTTCTCACTATTCATCATTCCTTCAACTGGCACAAGTTTTCCAGGTCCCATATATGAAATGCAGCCCCAGAACATTTGTTTTACCGGGTATTTAACCGCCTGGATAATGTGTGCTGCAGTAAGCTTTTCGTTACTACTCTTTCGTACGAACTTTGAGCGGTTCCCTTGCACAAGAAAGTGTGTCTCATCTGACAACAAAACTTTCCTCCAGTCTTCTTCAGTCCATTTGGCATACCTTTTGGCCCAGGCCAACCTTTTCTTCATCATAGGAACCGTCAGGAGTTGTTTCTTCTGCGGTCTTATTGCCTTTCTTCCACCTTCTAAGAGTCGTCTGCGAATTGTGGAGTCATGGATGTTCATGTTCACTCCAATCTTTTGTAAGTCTTGCTGAAGATCATGGCTAGTTTTTCTAGGATTTAATTTACTGTTACGCAAGAGAAAAGTGTCATCTCGAACAGTGGTTTTCCTTTTTCTTCCACATTTCCCTTTTCGTTTTATTTCAACGGACCCTGTCTCTCTTTTCTGCTTGATTATCACGAGACACGGTAGTGTCTCGCGCCAAGTGTAAGCGTAGCTAGTACACGCGTGCGAGACCGACCGTGTAAGTTTACGCGAGTACACGAGTTGAGGGGCCCTCAGATTTTCGGATCTCAACAACGGCTGATCCGACGAACTTGAGACTGCGTTTAATCGATAGCTCGGGTACGATTTGCATAATAAAAGTGTTTTTACTTTTCTCCTACGTGCCCCAGGAGTGGAGGTATTGTAGTGCAATTGCAATGCAAAGTCAGTTTTGTGAAATTTTGGATTAAGAAACATCTTTGTCCTCGTCGTCGTCGTCGTCGTCGTCGTCGTCGACCAGACCAGCATCTGTCCCGATTGACCACGTTGCAATTGACCACGGTCCCGATTGGCCACGTTGCAATTGACCACGGTCCCGATTGACCACGTTGCAATTGACCACGGTCCCGATTGACCATGTTGCAATTGACCACGGTCCCGATTGACCACGTTGCAATTGACCACTGTTCCGTTTGACCACGAGCTAAAAGCACACACACACACACACACACACGCGGGAGGTGCGAGGGGGGCCTTCGGCCCCTCTCCCCGCACCCACCCCGCCGGTAGGAAGCGTGGACCGTGGTCAATTGCAACGTGGTCAATATCAACGTGGTCATACACAACGTGGTCGATATTAACGTGGTCAATCGGGACTGTGGTCAATATTAACGTGGCCAAACTTGTGCCACTCCCTTGAATAAGTTCTCGCTTTTTCGTAACAGACGGTATTTCCAGGACTATGTGCATGCAACTTCAGATAGTTCTAGTTTTGAGAATTGCGTAGCCAATCAACTTACAGCTTTTGTGGGACAGCTACATTGATTGGCTGCATATTTCGCGGAATTAGAACCTGGACCAAGTACTAGCGTCATGGACACAGGCCTTAATTCGCCTGAATAGATACAGAGTTTCTAAATTTCTAAACAGTTGCTATTCTTTTCATCGGTGTTTTATTATTAACTCCATTATTTTTTCCAATAAAATCTTTAGTTTGATTTTTTAAGAAATATAACATTTTTTAATCAAAAACTAATACTAAAGCAACTAGTTTGTATAAATATCCGTTGTTATATTTGGCGCAATTTGTTGGTATCATTACTTTTGTAGAGAAGATAGTTTTGTAGAGAAGATATTTTTGTAGAGAATATACTTTTGCAAAAATGATAGAGTAACAAAATATATTCGGTGGAATTGGAGCTTATACTTGGTGCTTTTTTTTACCTTTTTTTTAAAAAGGTAAGTTTTTTACGTGATCTTATTTACAGCTCCCACACTCACAGAACACTCGTCTGCGATGTCTCTCTGCGTCATCGAAGTGTACTCATTAAGTGTGATGATCTTGGCCCTTTTCCTCGGCGAGATATCCATGACGTCAGACAGCAGCGAAAAGCTAATAAATGTTAATATTTTTTCTTAAAACCATCAAAAATATAAAACTTACACAAAATAACCCGCAGGATAACTTAAACTCACGCTGATTAAATGCTAAATTAAAGGTTATGTGATTTAAGTGAAAACGACTGTCAGATTTGACACAACAGAGTTGCCAACACAAGAAATAATTAAATTTCGCTGTGTTCACATTAATTCGCACAATACTGTATATCAATCACGAGACATCACGAGACACGTTACGAGACACGTTATTATTAAATAAATCGCCACAAAGGTTCACTCTATTTACCGGCGCTCGTATAAGTCGGTAACGTCAGTCACGTCAGCCGCGCTTGCGAGCGCCACGTGCGGCAGAAATATGAAAAGGAGGTTGACGACGACGACGACGACGACGACGTATCTTAAAAATTACGTGAAAATTCAGACCCGTGGACTTTGCATTGCAATATCTCTACTCATGGGGCACGTAGGAGAAAAGTAAAAACACTTTTATTATGCAAATCGTACCCAAGCTATCGATTAAGCGCAGTCTCAAGTTCGTCGGATCAGCCGTTGTTGAGATCCGAAATTCTGACGGCCCGTCAACTCGCGCACTCGCGTAAACTACACGGTCGGTGTTGCGCGCGTGGTTTAGCTTGTCACTTTAAAACTTTTCGCTTATACTTGGCGCGAGACACTACCGTGTCTCGTGATTTCGGCTTTCGTTACGTTTATCGCATTTCGCCGACTGGGTACTTTTTAGTTGGATATGATTCTGTCGTCCGGTTCGTTTTCTCCAGTCGAGCGTTAGTAGCGTTGGCGTCTCGTCTTTTTTCTTGCCTCTGTTACTTTTGTCTGTTCTTTCCTTTATTTTTCTTCATCTTGCGATTCATTTCGGAGATCCCCTCCGTGTGATCGAAGATGTATATGGGGAAGTGACTTGTGAGTCAGATGGCGAGTCAGCAGAGCCTGCGACCTTCGAGGAGGTGTTTGCTGATTTTGGTGATCCTTATCTCGGGATCTCTGACTACAAAGGATCTGATGATGTTTCTATGGAGGGTGAGGTTGATGTCTAATCATCTGATGATGATGTTTCTATGGAGGAGCCGGTGGTTGTTCGTGAGGGCCTGGGGTCTGCCCCGCGTGTGGTGGAGCAATTGACGCGTCGGGCCATAGAGCATCTCGACGCTCTCGGATTGCACCTCACCGGGGGTGTCGAATCTCTTACCACAGGGTGTTTACGTGTAGTAATCAGATTTGCAATCGGATTAATCGCAGTCTAGAAAACCGACTAGAAGGAAAGTTCCCTAGACTAATCGGATTTATAAACATGTCTATGAAACGATCGGATTATATCTCGATTAATAAGGAAGTGTAGGAAACCCGCAAATTTCTCTTGTCGCAAAATTTTGAGAAAAAATATAAGAAAAGTAAGTATATTTGTACGCTTTGTTATTCTCATAATAATTAAATTTCATTCTCCTTCAAATGTACATATACAATTGAGCGATAGATGTATTAAATGTTTTACTGATATATTTTAGAGAAACTGTAGACTATAACCTCACTCTATTTTTGACATATTAACATCAAATAAATTTTTATACGAATAAAAATTTATTTGATGTTATTAATTACTACTGGCGACTTCCCAGTGAGAAATGATTCGTCGATCGACGTCGAAATGATGTCGAATCGACGTCAATTCGACGATGTCGACGTCGATTCGACATCGTTTCGACATCGATCGACGAATCATTTCTCACTGGGTTTAAGAATATTCTTACTAGTTTAACATATTAGTTTATTAAAATATTTTTTTCAGAAGTAATTATAAATATGGACACAACTGAGGAAAACATGCTTGAGCAGGATCAGTTCGGTAAGTATATCGTAAGACAAAGTTTTTATATTTTCTGTTCTAGCTAAACTTATTATATTAATAAAATTGGCTTTGAAATATATTCCATGTCTTTGAAATAAGAACATTTTACTTCGCAAAAATATCTTTCACATTATACGGAAGACATTAATGTAATTATTAAATTGTTTTACTCAGTTTTTATTTTTTTTACAGAAAACTGTAGATACCAGTGGACTAATACAGTAACAAAACTGCTGATAGAAGAAATAAGACAACATATATCAATGTTAACCAACAAAAATAGCATGCAGAAAAAAATATGGAAGGAAATAGCAAGTAACTTCAAGAAAAGAGGTTACAACGTAACTGACGAACAATGTTTTGTTAAATGGAAGAACTTGAAACAGAAATATAAGTCGGTGCGTGATGCTAATAATGAGACTGGCAATGCTAAAGTATCTTGGGAATACTTCGATTTAATGGACGAGTTTATGAATACTACACCCGAAGTAACACCTGTATCACTTGCTTCGAACACACGTGGATTTAGACTGCTAAAAAAAATGTATGTATAAAAGAAAGTAGTGAATCCAACGATGAAAATACAGTACCTAACACTACTTCTACTTCTTCTACTACTTCTTATGGTACAACACGCAATATCAGAAAACGTGCAAGACAAGAAAATGAATTAGCATATTATGAACAACTTTATAAACAAAGAGAAGAGCATCATAAGGATAACATAGAAATGCAAAATAGATTTTTAACGTTACTTAAAGATATTTACAAACAAAATGAGTGAAATAAGCAGTATTACTAATAATAAAGTTTGTTAAATTAATAACCTTTACATATATATACGATTTGAAAAGGACAGTGTTATTTATTTTATAAAGTTTTATTTTTCGATTTGCATATGTGACACAAAAGTTTGCATATGTTTGTTTATGTACAATATTATATGTACAATAATATTTTTAAAATTATAATATTAATATTTAATATATATATGTAAAGGTTTATACTTTTCAATTTACGTATAAGACAGTGATATAAAATATAGTGCAAGAATATACGAGTATACTACGTTTTCGAGTATGTTTCATATTATTATGAAATCTAAATGTTATTCTCCTAACCTTCGAAAATTCTGTTTAGTTTCTGTTTGTATAAGATAACATTTATTTTATTTTTCATTATTAAGATTTAATGTCAAAGACTGATGTGTTAATTTACGATATAATTTAGGAAAACTGTGTTAATAAATAAAAAAAGAACTTTTCTATTTAGTTCAAATATGTACGTTTAGTTTCTATATGTATAAGATAAGATTTATTTTATTTTTCATTATTAACATTGAAAGTCAATGATTGATGTGATAATTTACGATATAATTTATGAAAACTGTGTTAATAAATGAAAAAGAACAATTTATTTTAAATATGTATATGTTTAGTTTTTGTATGTGTTACCAAAATATATTAAATATATTCTATTATAAAGTATGTGTTCATAACTGTTTTTATAATGAGGTATGCATTATTATTAAATAATGTGTTTACTGTTACCACCGTTTCAAAACATACAATACCTATATATTGATGCCATAGTTTTCTGTTGCATCTGTTAGGCATATATACATATATACATTTCTTTTAATAACATATCTCTTTACAGACATTATTCATACAGTAAAATAGAATTTACCAAACGATTAAAAACTATCGAACCAAACGATTACATATGTACGTGCAAACAATTTGTTCAGTAGATGCATTTTGAAATTGTTAATTGCATATTGTTTATTTGCATTACAAATATTATTGGTTTCTTTCTGTACGTATTAAAAATTTGATATTACAGAGAAAAAAAAGTTCTATAAATTAATATTATTAGTAATTACATACGCATTCATGACAAAGGCATAGGTTTTGAGTTTTATACATAACAAACATTTATTTGCCATGTAAATATATATATTATATCAAATACAAAATCATATATACATATACGTCATATTACATATAAAATTAATATATTAACTGTGCAATAATATCTCTTTTTTCATCACCTTGTAGAACATTATGATTTTCGTTTTCCATTGGCTCTAAAATGTCTTCAAATGGTTCATCTTCGTTATCGATACAAATATTATGCAAAATACAACATGCTAATACAAGTAAAGGTATCATTTCGGTATTGTAGACGTATACATATCGTAATTTTCGAAACCGTCCTTTCAACATCCCAAACGCCCTTTCTATCGTAATACGAGTTGATGATAATTTTGTGTTATAATTGCGTTGTGTATTATTTAAATGACCATTGTCACGATATGGAATCAGCATATATCGTAATAGTGGGTACGCAGAGTCACCTAACAAATGTGTATTTTGTGGAAAATATCTTTCAACATCATGGTCAATCATGTCTTTGATATCACTTAAGCGCCACACTCGTGCATCATGGACACTGCCACATATTCCCGTAAAAACATCGATAAATTTCATTTTATAATCACAAATACCTTGTAGTATTATCGAATGAAATCCTTTTCTGTTAATGTAGCTATTTGGATGCTCAATAGGAGCACTAATGGGAATGTGACAGCCGTCTATGACACCTACTACACCTGGAAAATTGCTCATAACAGCAAATTGCTCTTGTATACGTAATAATTCGTAATGCTGTGGCCATTTTATATAGTTTTCAGCGTGTTCTTGCAGTACGTAAGCCACATTAAATACACACTTCCATATAGTATCTTTGCATAGTCCAAATCGGTCTGCAACGGATCTGAAATAAAACATAATTAATATTGCATAAATTCAATTGCGTTAAAAATGATTGCAATCATCTATTATTTTTACTATACACAGAGAGACTAAGGATAACAAAAACATCTTTCGTGCATTCTCATACAGCACAAGAATATCCATGCAGCAACATTGCAGCAAGATTGCAGTAACATTGCAATGTTGCTGCAATGTTGCTGGATGTTCTTGTGCTGTATGGGTTTATAGTTTATAGACTAGCTAACCTGTAAACTTCTTGATTGCCAAATATCCACAAAGCTATAGCAATTTGTTTAGCTGGTAGTATTTTAGGACAATTGTCTCTTTGCAATAAAAATGGTCCTATATGTTGTATCAACAGCTCAAAAGTTTCTCTTGTGATACGAAAATGTGATTTAAAATCTATGAGAAAAATATATAACAATATTACAAAATAATAT
>NW_011966887.1:17566-21345 GCF_000949405.1 Vollenhovia emeryi | reverse complement strand
AGCGTTGCGTGCCGCGCGCGTGGGGTTTGCCCGCGCGGTGTTCGTTCGGTGGGCGCTCGGCTATCTCCGGGGCCGTTCGGGGCCCGGCTGGTAGCCTCCCGCGTGTGTTGCGGTATTAGCGGCGGGCGGCTCGCGCCCGTTTCTCGCCCGACTGGTGGTCGGTCGGGCGGTCTCCGGCGGTTATTCGGCCGGGGAACGATGTTTTATCGGGGCATCGTTACAAGTTTTTAACCTGGTACGAAGCCATTTCACGCGCTGCGTCTTCATAGTTCCCTGGTAAGTGTTTCTGGTTTTCTTTTTATATACGCAATGGTATCTCGCGTCGTGTTCGCTTTCTATCTTATCTTTTCGCTTTCCTTACTTGATGCGTGGTTCTAGATGCCACTGGGTGTACCGCTTCTTTTAGATGCTTCTACCAGTCAGTACTCTCGCAGCTTTTTTACAATGCATTTTCATGTGCCGCTTATAGTCGAGGGTATTGTGGTGGAGTCTGTGGAGTGACCGGGTGATCCGATTCTTTCCGATAATGACTCTGAGTGGGGTTTTTCGGATGATCGCCCCTCAGACGATTGGTCTGAGGTGTTTTCCGATAGTGACTCGGTGTTGTCCGTTTCGCCCGAGGCGTCGGAGGTCATCTCCGTTTCCTCGGGAAGTCTGGAGATATTTCCCGTGCCGCCTGTCTCGTTGGGTCCTTCTCTGGCGGACGGACGGGGCGTTTCGGTCGAGGATGGGTTTGCTGACGAGGACGACGTGTTTGCGTCAGACGATGGTGTTCTTGATTTCGAGTATGATGTGGAAGCTTATGAGGTTTGGGAGTAGGTGAGTGTATTTTTAATATTCAATGAAGAGTTTCAGTCTGTTCGCGTGTACGCGGATTGTCCTTCGTCCCATTTTCACTGAGTAGTTTACCTCGTTGTGTTTTTCTATTACTGTATATGGTCCGATCCATTGGGGCTCTAGTTTTTTTGGATCTGCCTCTTCGCACTGTTTCATCTCTCACTAATATCTTGTCTCCTGCCTTAAATGTTTTTTCTCTTGTTTTTTATCGTATTGTATCTTTGCTTTTTCTTTTTCTTCCTTTGTATTTTCTCTCGCTACTTCGTTTGCTGCGTGAATTCTTTCGCGTAGTTCTTCTGCGTATTTGTCGTACGTGTACGTCGGTCGTGGTAGTTTCGTTAGAGCGGTAGGTAGTATAGCTTGATGTCCGTATAATAATTAGAGTCCCTATAGTAAGAGTCTGGCAAGAAATATTCTCCGTTTGATTGGTTTGACGCGAAATGGCGGAACCAATAAGGTGTCTCGAATCTGTACTGTAAACGCGGATTATTATTATTATTGGTTACCTTTGGTCTGTTCGTTATCGCTGCATTACTGCACTAGTGCAATTAACTAACTGCACTAGTGCAGTAATGCAGCGATAACGAACAGACCAGACGCCATTACGCATCAACCCTTGCCAGACTCTTACTACAGGGACTCTAATTCGAATGGGGTGAATCTGTCACTGTATGCGGGGTAGTATTGTACGTAAACATGGCGTATGGGAGTCATTCATCCGAGAGTCCCTGTAGTAAGAGTCTGGCAAGGGTTGACGCAAAATGGCGTCTGGTCTGTTCGTTATCGCTGCATTACTGCACTAGTGCAGTTAGTTAATTGCACTAGTGCAGTAATGCAGCGATAACGAACAGACCAAAGGTAACCAAATCATAATAATAATAATAATCCCGCGTTCAGAGTACAGATTCGAGACACCTTATTGGTTCCGCCATTTTGCGTCAAACCAATCAAACGGAGAATATTTCTTGCCAGACTTTTACTACAGGGACTCTAATTCATCCCAGTCTGTTTGGTCTGTGTTTATGTAATGGCGTAGGTATTCGGCTAGCGTTCTGTGCGACCTTTCTAGAGCTCCGTTGCTCTCCGGATGATAAGCTGTCGTTTGTATCTTATTAATCTTTAGTAATTTGCACGTGTTTGTAAATATTTTCCTCGTGAAATTGGTGCCTTGGTCTGTTAATACTTTTTCCGGTATTCCGTGTTCGAGGATTATTTTATTATAGTTACGAACGCTTTTGCTACCGTGTTCGCTTCTTAATTTTCGAGTGATATTGCCTTGCTAAATTTTGTTAGATTGTCTTGAAAAGTCAAGACGTACTTATTTCCCGTTGTTGTTATCGTAAGAGGTCCCACTATATCTAGGGCGCATTTCTCAAATGGCCTCATAGTGGTGTCCGTGATAATTAACGGCATTTTAGTTTTCTATTTTAATTTATTCTTTTGACAGAATTCGCATCTAGCTATGTGGTTTTCGACGTCTTTATTTAGACAGTGCCAGTGGTGTTGTAACTTGATGCGGTGTAGGGTTCGCGCGACTCCTTGGTGGCCGCCTAACGGAGCGTCGTGGTATTCGTATAGTATCTGCTCTTTCTCTTCCGCGGAGTATTCTCTCTGTTCTCCTTCTTCTTCTCCTGTATCGACGTGGTGAATCAGGTTTTTATTTTCTGCGGGATAGCGGCTCAATGCGTCTGCGTTTACATTACTCTTTCCGGCTTTGTGGATTATTTCGTAATCATATTCCTCTAGTTTGAGCCTCCATCGAATCAATCTTTATCCGGGATCGGTAACGTTAAATAGCCATATAAGTGACTTATGATCTGTAATAATTTTAAATTTGGTGCCGTATAGTATACAGGGTGTCATTGAATATTGGGGACTTTTTGGTATGCAGGTAGAGCGGATTAGACCGAGTCGAAAAGTCCTGTACCATTTTGCAATTTTTGCAATAGATAACGAGTAATTAATTATTCAAAATTGTCGTCTTAGCCCGGCCCACCTCCCAATTCGAGCGCGTGGCGAGATGTGACCGCCTGGCGGTCAAATTTATTGTCAAATTTGGCGTTTACATCTCAACACGCGCTCGAATTGGGAGGTGGGCCGGGCTAAGACGACAATTTTGAATAATTAATTACTCGTTATCTATTGCGAAAATTGCAAAACAGGACTTTACGACTCGGTCTACCTGCACACCAAAAAAGTCCCCAATATTCAATGACATCCTGTATATGGCCGAAAATGTTTGACGGGCCATACTATGGCTAATAGTTCTTTCTCTGTTGTGTTGTAATTTTGTTCGGGTCGCGATAGTACGCGGCTGGCGTACGCGATGGGTCGATCTTGACCTACTGTTCCTTGCGACAGTACTGCTCCGATGGCGTAATCTGATGCGTCGGTCGTGACAATGAACTCGTCAGTGAAGTCCGGGTATTTTAATACTGGTGCAGTTGTCAATGCGACTTTTAGGTTGTCATATGCGTTTTGTTGTGCGGTCGTCCATTCGAATTTCTCTCCCTTTTTTGTTAGTTTTGTGAATGGTTTTGCTATCTTAGAAAAATCTTTTATGAATTTTCGGTAATATCCTGCCAGACCGATAAAAGATTGGATAGCCTTGACTTTATTAGGGGTTGGAAAAGTTTTCACTGCTTCTAATTTGGATCAGGCGAGATTCCATTCTCGGTGATGATATGTCCTAAATAGATTACTTCCTTCCTTAGGAACTCGCACTTATCCGGCTGTAGTTTCAGGTTGCTGCTGCGTAAGCGCTTGAAAACTTGCATGAGTCTCTTATTATGTTCCTCCAAGCTGAGACCGTATCACGAGACACGGTAGTGTCTCGCGCCAAGTGTAAGCGTAGCTAGTACACGCGTGCGAGACCGACCATGTAAGTTTACGCGAGTACACGAGTTGACGGGCCCTCAGATTTTCGGATCTCAACAACGGCT
>NW_011966887.1:0-12059 GCF_000949405.1 Vollenhovia emeryi | reverse complement strand
TATTCATCAATCGTTAAAATGTAGCTGGTGCATTTTTCAGTCCGAAGGGCATTCGATTGAACTCATAATGCCCATACGGTGTTGAAAATGCTGTCTTGCCCTTATCCTTTTTGGCCATCGGAATCTGATGGTATCCCGAGGCTAGATCTAGGGTGGTAAAGTACTTAGCGTTGCCTAGTTGGTCTAGGATATCGGTTATCCCCCTCGTGTGGGCCACCTTGTCGTGGTGAGGGGGCTTAAGGCGGGCACTCTGGCTGGGCGCTGTTGGTGCTATGCGCCGGCAGTTCTCTCGGCTGGAGGGTCCGCCGACTAAGAGCCCACTTGGCCGAGTTACGGCCAGAGTAGGTGGGGGAAGCGATGTCCCATGTCCGATGGACACTTGTCCGGAAGGGCATCGTGGCCCCCCCTACGGACCCCGAGACCATAGGTCTTGGTCCGGGGTGTGACCGCCGGTGTCCTGCGGGCAATTGCTCTTACGGGCACCGGGGGTCGAGGGGAGTCCCCTTTACCGGGCCCCACGGGACTTTTTCCCGGGGGAGCTCGGGGGGGGACGGGGGGGGGCGGACTCTTCGGTCTCCCCATGTTGGGGGGGCCGGGAATCCGTCCCGCCCGAGTAGACGGGCTGTCGGGGCCGCTCGGACGTTTTCCGGGTTAGGGTCCGGCGGGGCTCCGGGGGCGTGCGCTCCGGGTGGGCGGCTGTCGGCGCGTTTTAGCGTCGGCGGCTTCCCGGCCTGGGGCGCTCGCTGCTGGAGTGCCGCCTCTGCCCTTTTAAGGGCGGACGGGGTCCAGCGACTCCGTTAGGGGGGACTTGTTCACCACACGTGTGGCGGACGAGCCCGCCGATCGCTGGTGGGGATGAGGTACCCCTACTTCAAACCTCCGGCTTCCGGGGCCGATAGGGGGGAGCTTGCTCCACCCACCGGACCGGGTCGTCTCCTCCCCGATCCCATTGCACGTCGGTGTTCCGACAGGGATCGGGGGGAGGCCACCGTCTCCATTGCACGCCGGTGTTCCGGCAGGAGGCGGTGGCAAGGGGAGCTCCTCCGTCAACGAGCTCGTCGTGGACGTGCTCGCGGGCGGAGGAGAGCCGGACCCCGGAGGCACTACGGGACGTGGTCCCGGCCGATGGGTGGGCCGGAAGCTACAGCTCCCCGGTGGTTGGACCGGACATGGTCCTCCGATCCTTCCAGTGGGGAGAGACAGACCCTGGGCTAGCCACCTGGGTGGGCTGTCAGACAGCCGGGGATCGGGGCCGCTCGGACGTTTCCGAGGCGGGGCCCGATCACCTGGGGACCGCTGGGGCCGCTGGGACGTATTCCCAGGCGGGGCCCGGTGGCCCGAGGAGTTGGTTGGCAAGTCCGCCGGCCAACACCCGATCCTCCGTGACGAAGCGGTCAGTTCCTGCGTCTGGGGCCGACGTCCCGTTGCTGGGGCGTGCGGCCTGGCGTATGGGGCTGGTCGTGAAGGGCGGAGGATCCGTCGTGTGTGTGCGTGTATACATGGGTCGCGGTCGGCTGCTGGCGGATATTTCCCGGAGACTAAGCAAGGGGGGAGTAGTAAACCCCCCGACCGGGGACGGGCGGTGACGTCTGTACCTGACCTCTGCCGTGGACTACGTGGGTGCGTAAGTCCGGAGTATTCCGACAAAGACCACAGGAAGCGGCAAGTTCAACGTGGGAAAACCGCACCCGCTCGTCTGACTGGAGCCTAGCCGGGAGTTGAAGCCAGTACGCCGGGCGCATGTGTGGAGGGGCTGCATAGCCAGCAGACCCCTCATACCCGTGCGAGGGGGGAGCTCACTCGCGAGCTCTAGCCTGGGGGCAGAGTATGCGGCCGGTCGGTACGGTGCGCGCTCTGCCCCTAGGGTGAGCTTAAACCTTTAGCATCTTTGTGGACCTGGCCCTCTCCAGGATCCTTTTAAGTAGAGTCACAGGGTGGGATAGGGGTGGCTCCCTGACAAGCAGCTTCTCTGCTTCCCACCATTTCACTAGGGTTTGTCTTTCCCGGGGAAGATCCCTCACCGCGGTGAGGGTGCCATGATGGCCGAACCGGATGATAAAATCTCTGCCAGCATGAAGTCCAAAAACAAAAACAACAAACTCCCTAAAAAAGATGCAAAGAAAACGGAGAAGGTGATTCCAGGGGACGCGGCAACGCTCCCGCGTTCAGCTGGGAGAACCAAAAAGCGCTAGAGGAATCGGAAAAGATAGCCGCTGACCTAAGAAAGGCCCGAGAGGAGGCGGAAAACATAACCGTCGAACCTAACAAGGAGGGGAGCTCCAACGTCCCGTCAACATCAACGGGACGAGGCAGGGCAGGCCCGGCTTGCTACAAGAGCAGCCTAGGGAAGTGGCCACCAACACCGGAGATCGAAGTGTTGGAGGGCTCGGATACGGAGACAGAGGACGCAAACAGAACCGAAGTAGTCGGATGGAATCTGGATGCGGAAATGCTGGACGTAGAAGAGGAGCCCAAGGAACGCCGAGGTCGCCCCCCGACCGTCGGCAAGTTCTTGATGATGCGGCAAAGATTGGCTGCATCAAGTGAGGTGAAACTCCTTAAGAACCAAGCCAGGAATCTTGGGGAGATCCTGGACAGGCGCGTTCTCCCTGACTTGAGAGTCAGGAAAAACATCACGCCCGAACGAGAGACGTGTCGCCAGATGGAGTCGATGACTCCGACGCAACTTTCGGCGGAGATGACATGTCATGCAGACGCGGTCATGAAAGTAGCAGACAGGTCCAAGAACCTGAAGGGGACCATGGTACACCAGCTCCTAAAGTCTGCTACCACAATTAGGGCCGGCACAAAGGTCCTAACAGTAAAGGCGACAACCCCTGGAGAAGGGGGGGACTCCGCAGAAGTGGAAAACCTAAGGCGCAGAGTCAGGGAATTGGAGGACCAAGTGCTCCAATTAAAAACCCTGCTCCAGCTGAAACCACAGTTAGAGGGAACTGTGACAACGAGGAAAAAAAAGATACAGAGGCTGGCAGAGTCCTCTGAGGAGGAAGATAACGCACCTCGACCGGACACACCGCAACCGGAAGTGAATACGGAGCGTATGGAAACCCAAGTGGACGAGAGGGCTGATGAGGGACGCGAGCCGCACACGCTGGCATTAAGACCAGCGCTGCGCGGCAAGCAAAAGAAGCTAGAGGGAGTTCCGGAGGACAGGGCTCTCGAAGACGTCAGGAGAGTGCTCAAAGGCGTCTCCGTTGAGAAGATCCTGACGAGAGACGCGAAAAGCATCAGAGAAAACATCGGTAACCTGGTGACAAGATGTGAGGGAGCCATGGCGATACTTCCTCCAGCAGGAGGGAAGGTACCCATTGGCAAACAAGGAAGAGCAACCGCGAACAGCCAACAGGCGAAGAAGGAAATCGCGAAGAAGACCGCGGCAACGGGCCAGGCAACAAAGGGTGTCCAGCCCAAACCGACCAAGGTACAGCCACCAGCCAAGGCAACAGGGAGCTCGCAGAAGCCCCAGGTCAAGACAGGTGGAGGGGGCCAACAGGACGAGGGGAAGGTGATGCAAAGTCAACCGCCGGCCAACAGGGCAAGAGAGGAGACCCGGGGTAACGTGGGACAGAGATCTCGGTCAAAGTCCCAGGGAACTTGGGTCGAAGTCGTGAAGAAAGGCCTGAAGAAAAAGAACGACGCGGGGCCGAAGGCGCCAGCGGCCAAGGGCAACTCGCCTCAACAACAACAGGAGAAGAGGAACGCCCCGGAGAAGAAGGCACAGAGCAAGGCTGGAAGCCAACGGAACCCGAGGACGCAGGCTGTGACCTTGACGTGCCCTCCGGGAACGTACGGAGAGGGGATGCGGCTCATCAGGTCACGCATAAACCTAGAAGAGCTGGGCATTGATGCGCTCAAGCCCAGAAGGGCACAGACAGGGGCGATAATCCTGGAAATTTCAGGGGAGAACGCCAAGGAGAAGGCGGACTGCCTGGCGGAAAAGATGAGAGAGGCCGTCGGCGACAAAGAGGGCGTCAAGATCACGCGTCCTGCGAAGCTGGCGGAAATACGCGTCCGTGATCTGGACGACTCCATCACGGTGGAGGACGTCAAGGAGGCGGTGGCTAAAGCCGGGGGTTGCACGCCCCCGAAAGTCAAAACCGGCGAGATTAAACTCGCCCCCAATGGCCTGGGCACCATATGGGTGCAATGCCCGTTGGTGTCGGCCAAAAAGGCAGCCGCCCTGGGAAGGGTGAAGATCGGGTGGATTGTAGCAAGACTAGAGCTACTGGAAGCAAGGCCCCTAATCTGCTTTAGGTGCCTAGAGAGAGGCCATGTCAGAGCCCAATGCCGCAGCAAAACCGGCCGCAGTGGAGTCTGCTGCAGATGCGGGGCAACAGGACATAAGGCCCAAGAGTGCAGCGCTGAGCCTAAGTGCCCAGTCTGCACGGCGAGAGGATTACCGGCCAACCATAAGGCCGGGAACAAGGCCGGGAACAAGGCCTGTCCGATGCCATCGAAGAAGGCACTTAAGAAGAGGAGACGCGAAGAGGGCCAACAACAGGCGAAACCGCAGACCCTGCGGAATCAGGCTGTGGGCCACCAAGCGAACCCGGAGGCAATGGAAGTAGATGCTCCCGCAATGGAGACGGACGCTCCCGTACCTCTGGAGCAGAGGCAGCCCAGAGTAGTGTTACTTCGGGCTGATACACGGCAGCGAGAGAAAAAGGGCCAGGAGGAGGCTAACGCGGCATCATCTTCATGCCCTTAAGGATCATCCAGGCAAACATAAACCACGCCCGCCAGGCGCAGGACCTGCTCTTGCAGGCCATTGCGGAGCGTGGTGCAGGCTTGGCCATTGTGGCGGAGCCGTGGAGGGTGCCGGATCACCCATGCTGGGCGGTGAATCCGGAGAAGTCTGTAGCCATCCACTGGAGACGAACGAGGGAGCAGCACGTACCATGCTGCAAAAAGGGCGAAGGACCAGGTTGGGTGATGGTGGAATGGGGCCCCCTACTGGTTATAGGGTCTACCTTAGGCCCAGCCTGTCACGCGCGGAGATGGAGGAGCGATTGGAGGATCTGGAGCAACAGATCCGAGCATCCCTGTCGAGGCCAATACTGGTCGCCGGGGACTTCAACGCCAAATCGGCGCTTTGGGGTTCCCGGCGGCTGAATGTCAAGGGCGCGGAGGTGGAGGCTTGGGCAGGTGAGCCTGGGCCTCCATCTCATGAACACAGGCGCAGCAAGTACGTGCGTTAGGCCGCAGGGAGAATCAATAGTGGACATCACTTGGATCTCCCCTGCGGCCACTAGAATAGTCGCGGCTTGGAGGGTGGCGAAGGATATCGATCTCCTCTCCGACCACCTTCCACTGGAGCTGGAGGTCCGGCTGGCTCCTGTAGGAGGGGAAGGGCCTGGAGACAGGAGACCACTCAGATGGTCAGCTAAAAAGATGGATCCCGACAAGCTGCAGGCGTCCCTGGCAGCAGAAACCTGGGTCCCGAGGGCGCCGCTGACTCAGGAAGGAGACATCGAAGAGGAGGCGAAATGGCTCAGGCAGGCCATGACACGAGCATGCGACTGTGCCATGCCAAGGGCAACTTTCTCCCCTAGAAAGGCCACATATTGGTGGTCTGAGGAGATCGGAGACCTGCGAAGGGAAGTTATCCGGGCAAGGAGGAAGGTCCAAAGGGAGAGTAGGAGATCGGCCATCGACCAAGGAATCCTGGACACTCTTCTGGCACAGTGGAAGGAGAAGAGGGCGCAGCTGAAGAAATCGATCCTAGCGGCAAAAGAGAAGGCCTGGGAGGAGTCGATAAACAGCTTAGAGGAAGACCCCTGGGGGCGCCCTTACAAGTTAGTCCTGGACAGACTTAGTAAGGGTGCGCCCCCAACGGTGGAGACGCTGGAGCCGGCATTCCTCGAGGGGGTAGTTCACACACTATTCCCAGCAGCGGGGAACAGCGACTCGGCACTGACGCCGGGGGAGGGTATCTTGGCCAACGACGAGGAGGGGGAGGAAGAGTGGCGAGAGGACCTGGAAGTCTCGGGCCTTGAAATTGCTAAGGCGATTAAGAAGCTAAAAACGGGCAAAGCCCCCGGCCCGGACGGGATTCCAGGGGTCGCTTGGAAGGCGGCAAAGGGGGAAATGGCGGAAAGACTAGGTGAAGTCATGACCGCCTGCCTCAAAGCAGGATACTTCCCGCAACTATGGAAGGAGGCGAAGCTGGTCCTCATTCCGAAAGAGGGAAAACCGGCGGAGCTCCCGTCGAGCTACCGCCCCATTTGTCTACTCGATGAGGCGGGAAAGGTGTTCGAGAGGGTAGTCACCTCTCGGCTTGTTCGGAGTCTGGAGGACGGAGAGGGAGAGGGCCTCCATGCGCGGCAATATGGCTTCAGGGAAGCCAGGTCCACAGTCGACGCGATTAAGTGCGTTCGGGCCCATGTGGACGCGATAACCGGGGGAGGGGGAGTCGTCATGGCGGTGGCGCTTGATATATCAAACGCCTTCAACTCCCTCCCCCATACCGCGATAAGAAGAGCCCTACTAGAGAAGAGGGTTCCCTCGTATCTGCGAAGGACGATAGGGCGATACTTGGAGAACAGGACGATAACCTGTGTCGACAAGAACGCGGAACAGAGAAGGTGGAACGCGGAGAGTGGCGTCCCGCAGGGCTCGGTCCTGGGACCAGTCTTGTGGGACGTTGCGTACGACGAGGTCCTCCGGACCGCCCTGCCCTCCGGCTGCACCATGATCTGTTACGCAGACGATACATTGGTGCTAGCCGGGGGGCGGGACTGGAAGGTTGCCGTCGATACGGCAAACATCGCCGTCGCATGCGCAGTACGCGCCATCAAGGCGCTGGGACTGTGTGTGGCGGCAAAAAAGACGGAGGCGGCATTTATGCACGACGGGACGCACGGACCGTCTCCGACAGCGCACCTCGTGGTAGACGGGGCACGAGTCGATGTGGGGACTCAGATTAAATATTTGGGTCTCCACATCGACGAAAGGTGGAAATTTGAGGGGCATATCCTCAGAATGGTACCCAGGGTACCCAGGTTGGGCATGGTGGCCAACTCATTGTCACGTCTGATGCCCAACCTGGGAGGCCCTAGTGGGCGGGTCAGGAGGTTGTACGCCGGCGTGGTACACTCCATTATGTTGTACGGGGCTCCAGTATGGTCCAGGGCGGTGCAGGGCAACAGGAAGGCCTCGGCGACCCTGCTGCAGGCACAGAGAAAAATGGCGATACGTGTGACGCGTAGTTATCGCACCGTATCGCACGCCGCAGCGACGTTGATGGCGGGAATCCCCCCGGCTGACCTCCTGGCGGAGGCATATTCGGAAGCATACGACCGGATCGCCCGCCTGAAGGAAGAAGGGGTCCCAGTGACAGGGAGGGTAAGGAGGTGTATTAACCTCCAAGCGAAGGAGCGGATGAGGGAGAAGTGGAGGACTCGGCTCTCGAAGCCGGGCTCCGCTGGGCAAAGAACGATACAGGCCATTCTCCCAAATCTGGATGCCTGGCTTGACCGTGCGTGGGCCAGGGCATCGTACAGGACAACGCAGATATTCTCCGGGCATGGCTGCTTTGGAGAATATCTGCATAGAATAAAAAAGGAACAGACACCCGTCTGTTTCCACTGCGGGGACGCGGTGGATACGCCGACCCATACTCTGGAGACCTGCCCTGCATGGGAGGCCCAGAGAAGGACCCTCACGGGTGTTATTGGAGCGGACCTCTCACTTCGGAGGGTGGTGGAGGCAGTAACGGAAGGGGAGCCGGCGTGGAGAGCGTTCTCCTCCTTCTGTGAGCAAGTAATGCTGCAGAAGGAGGAGGCGGAGCGCATCCGTAGGGGGGAAGTCGACCCCCCTCCGGGGACGCAGAGAGGAGGTACGAGGGTGCATAGGAGGAGAGGAGTTCCGGCGCATCTACGTACATGAGTGCAATGAGGGGGGTGGCGGCCCGTAACGGGCAACCACCTGCTCTCCCAACGCGTTTCCCAGGAAATGCAGAGTGTAGGGGGGCAACGCGGCGCCCAAGCTGCAAACCAAGTGCCCGCCGGAAGGAGGAGGCTAATGATGGACCCGCAAGGGCCCAGGTACAGCAGAAGTCGGACTATCGGCTCATCGAGGAGATGGTCTGGCGGAGGGGGGGGGTGGGATTCGTGGGACGGCTGGCCCCGCCCTGAGGGGCGGCGTCAGTACGCCTGCTACCTCCCCCCCTCCCCCAGACTGGACCACAGATCACAAGATCGGGAAAGAGGGGTGATTTCCCTGTACGGCGTCCGGGACCCGCCAACGAATAGGCCCGGGGTATCTCCTGCCTGTCGTAAGAGGCGACTAAAAGGAGAAACAATCTGGGAAACAGGGAAATCCCAGGGGGCGGGTCAGGGGCTGAGGACCCCTGGCTCGCCCGCCCCCAGAACATCTAGAGGGCACGGCGGGGGCCCGGTGGCACCCCCGCTGCGGCGCGTACACTGCGCCAGATGAACGCCCAAGAACGGGTGTGGCTCAGCTTGAGCCAAGAGGGGCGCACCACGTCAAGGTGCGCGGCGCCGAACCGGCCTGGAAGATATGCGTCGCAGGCCCCGGCTGGTTCAACATGGCGCTGAGAAGACCACCCCCGGTGGTTTTAGTGCGGTAGGCGCCCTCCATTGCACGCTGGCCCCAGGTCGCTAATTGCCTGGGGTACAGGGAGGGCGAGTCCCACACACCCCCTCCGTTTCCGTCCCAGCGGAACGGGGGGACGGTCCATGAGGATTTCCACCGGGTCAAAAAAAAAGGATATCGGTTATGTTGGGCAGAGGAAACGAGTCTCCTATTGTTACCTCATTTAATTTTCGGAAGTCGATTACAATCCGTAGCTTTGGCTTGCCTGATGCGTCAGCTTTTTTCGGCACTACTAACAGAGGTGCGTTCCATTAACTCGTACTCGGTTGGATTATTTGTTGGCGTAGCATTTCTTCAATTTGCCGACTTACTTCGGCCGTGTGTTTCTCCGGTAACCGATACGGTCTCACGTTTACGCTCGGTGAATTTATTTGTGTGGTCACCTCGTGTTCTACTTGAGTTGTGTGTGTCAGCATATCTCCTTCTAGGTGGAAGATATCTGCGTACTCAGCGCATACAAGGGGTGATAAAAAAGAAACCGGACTGTGGTCCACCACGCGCAAACCACTTGACCTATTGAAACCGGACAGGTTGTGCCATCTAGCGGCATCTTTAAGCACAAAGCGCCAACATCCGCGTCGCTCTATGTTTATTTGTTGACCAGCAGCAGTTATTCCTGTCAGAGCCTGCACGGCGTTGTATAAAATGGATTGGCAGGGGCTGATTTGTTTTGAATTTGTCCCTAAGGGTCAGACCGTCAATAAAGAATATTACTTGCAAGTATTGAAGAGGCTGAGAACAGCAGTGGCCCGGAAGAGACCGGAAATGTGGGCGAACAAGACGTGGAGCTTCCACCACGACAACGCACCGACACACACTGCGCTCTTGGTGACCGAGTTTTTGGCCACAACGGGAACAGCGGTGATCCCCCAGCCACCCTACTCTCCGGACTTGTCTCCTGCAGACTTTTTTTATTTCCGAAGTTAAAATCCACCTTGAAAGGACGCCGATTCGACACCATTCAGGACATTATTACCAATTGTACGGCCGACTTGAAGAGGATTCCTAAATCGGCGTACGAGACGGCTTTCGAAAGTTGGAAGAAGCAGTGGCAGCGCTGTGTGGCTAGCGAAGACATGTACTTCGAAGGAGGCGAACTCGATTAAAATGTATCAATCGAAATAAATGAGTTATTCGACCAGTCCGGTTTCTTTTTGATCACACCTTGTATGTCTGTCGGGGTTTCCTTTTCTTCCTTATTTAAATGTTCGATACACAATAATTTAATTATGCGTTCCTCGCGTGGGGGAAAAATTTTTTCTTCCTTATTGATCGTAGCGACATTTATTTGTTCCGGGCTTGCGTCATTAGTCACTTTCTCTATTTCGTCTATTGCGACGAGTGGTAGCTGCATCTCTATTTCCTTCTCATTGGTATTTATGATACTTACGGGATAGCTATAATTTTCGGGCTTAACCAAACAGTTTTCGATAAAAATGCCGGGAGAAGTCTCTTCTCGTTTAGTTATGCCTATAGTGTTGCAATTTGTGGTGACGTGTACTATTGTTTCGCTCCGTGGTTTGAGTAGAATACGTTTATACGGATAGAGTTTAAAGGACGTTTTTCCGATGTGTAAATGTCTTGTTTTATAGTCGCAAATGGCTTTGTTTTTTCGGATGAAGTTCACTCCTAGGATTCCGTCGTAATCTATTGGCACATCGTCCTTTACCACATATGCGGAGAGTTTAGTTTCTCTGTCCGCTAACTGGATCTTTAAGTATGTCTTCTCGATAGTAGTGTTACGTCCGCGATTTTCCCGTTCGTTCGTTCGGCGGACGTACGTGCGTGTTTTCTTGCTTCCCCCTTTTTTTTCCTCGGTAACGAGCTAGCAAGCGGGCGTCCCGGATCGACGCGTGAATTTTAGCGTTTTTATGGGGGGTACCGCGGGCACGGCGACGCGTGCGGGTGCCGCGTGTGCTAGACGCCGCTGTAAGCGCGCGCGCGACCGAAGGACTTGCGCGAGAAATAACAGCAAGAAAGAAGAGAAAAGAAAGGAGGAAAGCCGCCGGAGAGAGAAGTTTTCCATTCCGCGGCGATTGTTCGCTGATTTCGATTTCCACGCCCGAGGATGGGATTCGCAGGAGAAGAGGACGGAGGATTCGCTCTTCGCGCAGGGCCGAGCGGATGCAATGCGGAAAGGGCGATTTCAGGTAAGTGACTCGTAATGTCTTTATACAGGGTGATTCAGAATAGGTATAGTGTCCCTGAAATGTCGAATTCCTGATTAAATTCTAAGACGATTTTTCTCTTACCAAAATTTTCTCCGAAGCTTAGTTTTTGAATTATTAAAAGAAATAGTTAACGAATGACGGGCCGAGTACAAGAGGCAGGCAGAGGCGGCGCACGGCGCGTCTCGCCGCGAGCGCTTACACGGGGCACTCAGCTGATCGCTGCACATACATACACGCGAGTGGCCTTCACTTGGACACAGTACAATTGGACACGCTGCAAATAGACACGGTTCGAATGGACACATTTTGGTGTACACGGTTCAATTGGACACGGTTCATTTAGACACAGAAATTTTAGACACAGTGATTTTTGGACACATAGAAAATAAATTTTCGACACGGTGCAATTAGACACGTAAAAATGTACACCGTTCATTTCTACACACAAAAGTTGTACACCGTTCATTTCTATACACAAAAGTCGTACACCGTTCATTTCTACACACAAAAGTTTACACCGCGCACTTGTACACCGCTCACTTGTACTCCGTGTTTATAACATGAAATTTAAGGCAAACTGTGATTCTAGATGGGTTTCGAGTGTTTATAACATGGAGTTTCAAGCAAACTGTGACTCTAGATGAGTCGGGATATTTATCACGAGACACGGTAGTGTCTCGCGCCAAGTGTAAACGAAGCTAGTACCACGCGCGCGAGACCGACCGTGTTAGTTTACGCGAGTACACGACTTGACGGGCCCTCAGATTTTTTTTTCTCAACAATGGCTGATCCCACGAACTTGAGACTGCGCTTAATCGATAGCTTGGGTACGATTTGCATAATAAAAGTATTTTTACTTTTTTCCTACGTGCCCCATGAGTAGAGATATTGCAATGCAAAGTCTACGGGTCGGAATTTTCACGTCATTTTTTTTAAGAAACGTCGTCGTCGTCGTGTCGTCGTGGTCAACCAGGCCAAAATCCATCTCACTTTTCTGCCGCAACGTGGCATTGGCGCTGCTGTCGCGTATCTCACGTAGCGTCTCGCGCCAAGTTTGAATAAGTTAGGTGTATTAATACCGTAGTTGTCGGTGTCTAGGTGTATTAACACGAATCCCAGGTCGCCGATGACGACGTCCAGGCAGTGCGCCTTGAACTCGACGTCCACGTATCCCAGGTCGCCGATGACGACGTCCAGGTAGTGCGCTCCGTAGTTTTCGGTGTCTAGGTGTATTAATACCTTGAACTCGAC
>NW_011966886.1:53586-57043 GCF_000949405.1 Vollenhovia emeryi | reverse complement strand
GAAGCCATGTGCAAATTTCTAATTTGCACAATGTTGCGTATTTTAGTTTGAGAGCCGTTCAGGTCAGATTCATGTTTTATCCCTAAGGGTAATAGTTTGGCTTTAGTCGCGACATCTAGTTTAAGGACCTATCGGTCCCACGATTTTGTTTTGTTTATGGAGAGATTGGCGCTCGTGCCGGTAGGCACATGCAGTATTGTACGGGAGATCGTCGCGGCAGGACGCATAATAAAGATTTTAGTTATCTCAAACAACGAGTTATTCTATTATGATAGAAATAGCGTTCACATACGCAAGCGACACAGGCGCATAAGTATACGCACAAAACCACATTAGTGCGGGTACTAAACACACAATTTACTTTACTTTACTTTACTATTTTAATTATTACTGGCAACCTAGATAATTTCATATTCAGTGTGTATTAAATTTTGCCAAGAACTTGGCTACGCGTGTTCCGAAACCATCCATATGATTCGTAAAATATATGGTGATGAATCCATGAGTGATACACATATTAAAGAATAGTTTAAGCGAATTAAAAGTGGTTGTACATCAGTTGAAGGCGACCCTCGTTCTGGCAGACCAGTAACGGCTAAAACTTCTGATAATGTGGAAGAAGTTCGAGTTTTAATGAATCAAATCATCGTTTGACTGTTCGAGAGGTAGAATACCTCAGTATTCCAAAAACTTTTGTTTCGGAAATTCTTAGCCAAGATTTGCGGATGAATCGCGTGGTTGCAAAATTCGTTTCACGGCTATTAACAGAAGACCAAAAGAATTATCGGGTGGAAGTCCCCAGGAAAATTTGGAAACAATCAGAAACAAGCCGGAAATGTTCAAGAAGGTCATTACTGGGAATGAGTCATGGGTTTATAGTTATGATTCCGAGACAAAAGCCCAATCTTCGCAGTGGAAGATACCCGAAGGGCATCGACCAAAGAAAGCGCGTCAGAATCCGAGCAACTTCAAGGCTGTACTTACTGTTTTTTTCGACCAGAAAGGAATTGCTCACCACGAATACGCTCCCAAAGGTCAGACGGTGAATAAAGAATATTACAAAGAAGTTTTGAAATATTTGCGTGACGCAGTGAGAAGGAAACGGCCAGATATGTGGAAAAGTGGCGACTGGGTACTGCACCATGACAACGCACTTGCCCACGTATTGTAACTTATCTAGCAATTTATTGTGAAACACGGCATTGTTCAGCTTCGTCAGGTCCCGTACAGTCATGACATGGCTCCCTGCGACTTCTGGCTGTTCTCCAAATTGAAAAATCCTCTTAAGGAAAAAAGATTCGATGACGTGGAGGAAATAAAAAGGAATGCGACGAAGCGGCTGTTAGCTATTCCGAAAGCTAAATACAAGGAGTGTTTCCGAAAGTGAGAGGATCGCCCAAAGAAGGTCGTAGCTTCCAAAGGGGAGTACTGTGAAGGGGATATCGTTGGCATTGATCAGATTTAGCTCTTTCTCTTGCTCCAGCGCAAGATCGGATACTTTCCGGACAGACCTCGTATACTATAAATTGTCAGTAAGTACAAATTTTTCTCACATAAATATTTCGAAATATAACCGTAACCCCAAAGCCAGATGTCTTGGGTGGGTTGGCGCTCTCGATAAATATCGTGGGTATATGATTGGCTCTGTGTCAATCATAAGCTACGTATAAGCTATAAGTCAGAAGGATTAGATTTTAGCAATCTTCTTATGATTAACGCGTTCCGACTTGTGAGTATCTTATAACAGGTTTACAACTTGCTTATGTATTCTGACTACTGACTTCTGTCCTATTGTAGACAGGGTTTTAGAAATTTTCCGTGTTGTGACACCTAACTTTTTATATTTATAAAATCTTCGTTCGTCCGGAGTCAGAATTTAACAGTTAATTGCAATCTTGCAACTTAGAAGTACAAATACAAGGTACACGTCTCTAATTGTCAGAAGTATTTTCTATACATTGAATCAACTCTCCTCATATTCCCCCGTCTCTCTCTCTCTCTCTCTCTCTCTCTCTCTCTCTCTCTCTCTCTCTCTCTCTAAATTTGTTAGGAATGAAGTTATTGATTAAGATTTTTTAAAAAGATCTATATTTTGTTTCCAGTATTTTTGTCAGAAAATAAAATTGCGTGGTCAACTAAGCTAATAATAGTGTTAATTTTATATTTAAGGGGGTGGCTCGAGTAATAGTTAACATATCGTCCAGAGAAAGTAGGTTTTTGGTACCACTTAGTCAAGATTTTATTGTTGTCGTCCTTGATAAGCGTCACGTCAAGAAACGGGATGGAATTGTGTGTGTTTCGGTTTCATGAGTAAATTTCAATCATGGATGATAATTATTAAATATAGAGAGTACAAAGTCAACCTTTGTCATAGGTAAAATCGTGAGAATAACATCCACGTATCTATAATATATGGGAACATAAAATCCTAGTTTCTGGAGACAGGCTGTCTCCAAGTCTTTCATGACCATGTCTGCCAGTATAGGTGACAAAAGAGACCCCATGGGGCTTCCGAAGATCTGCAATTTCTTTGCACGAACAAACACACGACGAATACGAATAGACATATTTTAAATGATTTCGCCCGATGTAAGAGGTTTGTAAGAGATAATGACGACATATTCGTTACTAGGGCTGACAAGGGATAAGTCAGCGTGGTGATAGACATGGATGATTATGTCGGGCGGATGAAAGAATTACTTCACGATACATCCACATACCGCAAACTCAAAAAAGATCCTCTTAATCAATTAACGACAAAAATTAACGTCCACACCAATCTATCAAACAACCATAACCTTCTCGACCAATCATCTCCAAAGCTTCTTTTCCCTATCCCTCATACTTCCCTCATCACTACTGCTCCCTTTCTCAGCCTCTTCTTTATATATTCTTACTTCTTCCATTTGCCATCACTACATAACGTAAGTATTTAAACTTTTTCACTTCTTTCAACTCTCTACCTTTCCATTTCCAGCTCACCCTTTTCCACCTCCCACCTCTTTTCCTACATCTCATCACCTTGGTTTTTTCTACATTTACCTATAGCCCCTTCTCCTCCATATATTCCTCTAATCCTTTTATCATCCTCTTCATTTCCCCCTTATTCTCCGGTACCACTGTCATAGCGTCCGCATACCTTAAAGACCATATCTTCCTTCCTCCCACTTTTATCCCCCCCATCCCTCTCTTTCCATTACTTCGTCCATGTCCGCTAGCATCAACGTGAACAGGCATGGGCTCAAAGGGCATCCCTGTCTCACCCCCCTTTCTGTCCAAAAACTCTTCCCTTCCTTCTCTTCCACTTTTACCCTACATACCGTTTCTTTTAACCCTAGAGTAGGCGCGCGCGGTCTCACAGACCGACGCAACACAAAAAGTTGTATATGCATCCAGCGCATTGAAATTTTCCATCGCTTCTCCTTCTAGCTGCCGTTCTTGGCATGAAAAACAAACA
>NW_011966886.1:38564-43509 GCF_000949405.1 Vollenhovia emeryi | reverse complement strand
ACGCCTGCGCGCGCACGCTCGCACACAAGCAACACGT
Source organism: Vollenhovia emeryi (assembly GCF_000949405.1). NCBI lineage: Eukaryota > Metazoa > Arthropoda > Insecta > Hymenoptera > Formicidae > Vollenhovia > Vollenhovia emeryi. The sequence goes on along the minus strand of NW_011966886.1, from coordinate 43,472 downwards.
CGTAAAAACGTGTGTGCTCGACGCTTGGCTAGGACGTGTTGCTTGTGTGCGAGCGTGCGCGCGCAGGCGTGGCCAGACGGACTATCCCCACTCTACCCCCACCGCCGCTGCAGCGACTGTGCTAACGTTCTCGGCTGGCATCACTGGTTGTCTCCCGAGCATAGTCACGCTAGTAACCGGCGTGTAACTGTGAGCTTAATAAAGAGATTATACCTCAAGTGCCGGGTGTTACATGCTCAGTATTCCCTACATACACGACAGAATTGGTGTCAGAAGTGTGGGATAAGTCGAACGAACTCAAGGAGGACAGGGAAATCTTTGAGAACTGAGCACGCAGTCGACGGGTATTTCGCCAAAGGCTGGAAAATCCAAGATGGACGTTCCCCAAGAACTTTTGCCAGCTATCGCAAGCATGATGGCCAGCGCCATCCAATCGTCTGCAGCGCAAACAACAGTCCCTACCGACGGACTACCGACGCCTCAATCGTCAAGACCGCCGCCATTTACCATGAGCGAATACCGATCTACAGAAGGATCTGCTGTCGAGGACTACTTCAAGAGATTCACATGGGCTCTTCAATTGAGTAAGGTACCCGAAGGACAGCACGCTCACTTTGCACGAGTGTACATGGGCAGTGAGTTAAATATTGCATTAAAGTTCCTGATTAACCCGCGACTACCGGAAGAATTAACCTATAACGAACTACAAACAACACTGTCAAATCATTTCGATCGCGTTAAAAATAGATATGTGGAAAGCATCAAATTCCGGCATATCATACAACAGAAAGGAGAAACAATCGCCGCTTTCTCACTACGCCTGAAACAAGGATCCGCTTATTGCGAATATGGAGAATTCCTTGACAAAATGCTCATTGAACAGTTCCTCCATGGTCTGTTATCACGTGAGATAAGCGACAAAATCATTAGCAAAAAACCAGCTACCTTTACGAACGCGTACGAGATCGCACACACGCTTGAAGCCACACGGGAGACCAGCAACGAGGTTAAGACAGTAAAATCAGGAACTACAACCGAGGCGGTACACAAATTGGGATACACTGGGCCGCAGCTTAAACGACATAAAAAGGAAGTGCGTTGTAAACCGCAAGCGCACGATCGCGACGGACAGAAGAATCGCTTTCAACGTCAAAACGATAAACAAAACGCAGGAAGAAGCAAAGTAACCTGCAGCGGCTGTGGTGAACAACATACGCGCGATAAGTGCAGGTTCCGTGAAGCAGTATGTCACAACTGTCACAAAAAGGACACATCGCCAAAGTCTGCAGGGCACTTAAGCGAATCCAAGATTCCGCAAAAACGTCTGATCAGACCACAACTGACGCACAACCGGCTTCTCAAGTCGATAGCGTGCAACGCCTCGACAAACTTCTCGAAATCAATGGTCTGGATTCTTCATCTAAATGCATGCTGACGGTTCAAATTGACGGTCGAGATCTAGAAATGGAACTAGATACAGGAGCACCTTGTAGTATTGTAAGTAAACAAACCTTACATTCAATAAAGACTGGCTGCAAACTTCTCAAGACCGACAGACGTTTCGCGAGTTATACGGGCCACCGTGTCAATTGCATTGGACGCGTACCAGTTAACGCTACGATGGGATCAATCACCCGGAAACTTAATCTTTACGTCGTCGATGGAAATTTTGATTCACTCTTCGGCAGGGAATGGATCTCTCACTTTATTCATCAAATTAAATTCTGCGAACTTTTCAAGACATGCAACGATATCCAATTAGTATCATCGGACACCCCAGCTCTAACTGAGAAACAAAAGACGCACCTAGACCAGTTCTTAGCTAACTATAACGATTTATTTAGTAAGATACCAGGCAAATTGTCAGGACCTCCGGTCTCCGTCCATTTTAAGCCAGGTGCGTCCCCCGTTTTCGCTCGCGCACGGGAAGTGCCATTAGCCTTACGCGACGCGTACGCCAAGGAGGTTGATACTAAAATAGCATCCGGGTTCTATGAAAGAATGGAGCATTCGGAGTGGGCCTCGACAACGCATATAGTCATGAAGAAGAACGGAAAACTGTGAATCACAGGCAATTACAAACCCACATTAAATCCGCAGATTATCATAGACGAATACCCCATTCCCAAGGCAGAATATCTCTTTAATCAAATGAGAGGTGCTAAGCTTTTCTGTCACTTAGACATCACAGATGCTTACACGCATTTACCAGTGGACGCAGAATTTAGTCACGCCTTAACGCTTAACACTCCAACCCATCGACTAGTTCGGCCTACACGAGCGGTATACGAAGCAGCTAACATCCCCGCGATTTGGCAGCGTCGAATAGAAGCAGTCATGCAAGGTATTCTTAATGTGCTAAATTCCTTCGATGATATCCTGATATTTGCAGATAGCTTCGACAACCTCATTTCGTCCCTCGATGTGGTATTACAACATTTGAGACTAAACGGCTTAAAGCTCAATCGGGACAAATGTATCTTCGCTACTTCAGCTGTAGAATTTTGGGGTCACAAAATGGATAACCAAGGATTACATATTATAAATCCGACAAGCACATTCAAGCAATCCAAAATGCACCGAAGCCATCCACACCAGAGGAACTTCAATTATTTCTGGGCAAGGCAACATATTATGGATCTTTTATTCCAGAACTCTCAAGCAGGAGTCGGCCTCTCCGAGACATCCTACTGACACAACCGCTGCAATGGACGCCAGCGGCCGAAGCGGCGTACGTGGATATCAGAAATGCATTAATATCGCCACAGGTTCTTATACCTTATGACCCACAATTACCATTAATATTAGCAACTGATGCTAGCAAAACGGGTCTGGGAGCTGTCCTCTCTCACCGACTCAATAACGGCGTTGAGCGACCAATAGCCTATGCGAGTCGCACGATGACACCTACGGAGCAACGTTATCCGCAGATAGACAAGGAGGCACTCGCTATTGTGTGGGCTATCAAAAGATTTTTCCACTACGTATATGCCCGCCATTTTATATTGGTAACCGACCACAAACCTCTCACGCACATTTTTCATCCGGAAAAGTCACTTCCAGTTCTTTGCATTAGCAGAATGGCAAATTACGCGGACTATTTGTCTCATTTTAATTTTGACATCACATTCAAACCCACAAAAGCTAATGCAAACGCTGATTACTGTTCGAGAATGCCGCTAACCTCACCTGAAGAAACTATCCACGCAATTATTCAGCGGAAGGAGGAAGATATACCACAATGCGACGGATTCGACTACTTTGTTACAAATCAGATCAAACAATTACCAGTACGAGCGGAACACATCGCAAGTGAATCACGCAAGGATCCACATTTAAACAAAATGATCGAAATCTTGGAAAAGGGCAAATGCCTTAGTCAGTTTGGGTATAAAGCCCCAGAGGCAAATTACATGCTTTCAAGAGATTGTCTACTTTTGGAACACCGTGTTGTCATACCCCCATCCCTACGGGCAGCTATTCTCACTGATCTATATGCAGCTCATATAGAAATAGTCAGAATGAAAGGACTAGCTCGTTCTTTTGTGTACTGGCCAGGCATAGATGCAGATATCGAAACGGTCGCCAAAACATGCACGGAATATGGGAAACATGCCCATGCACCACCCAAGTACCGCGAACACCACTGGGAGTATCCTAAAGGACCCTGGGAAAGAATCCATATCGATTACGCGGGTTCGATCACAGGTATGATGCTATTAATCATTGTGGACGCATACAGCAAATGGTTGGAAGTCAAAGTCACAAGCTCTTCGACATCTACAGCAACCATCGCAATTCTTGACGAACTGTTTACAAGCTATGGCACTCCGATCACCGTTGTGTCAGACAACGGCACACAGTTTGCTTCAGCAGAGTTCAAAGAGTTCCTTCGGATGAGTGGAGTCAAGTATCATAAGTTTACAGCTCCCTATCATCCCGCAACGAACGGACAGGCGGAGCGTTATGTCCAGACTATCAAAGACGCACTCAAGACAAAGGCAACCACCAGAGGCACGCTACAATGGGACCTGAACGAGTTTCTCCGGCAGTACCGTAAGGCCCCACACACGACTACGGGACAACCACCCGCGCAGTTGTTCCTGGGACGGAGCTTACGTACTCGCCTTGAATTGGTGCGACCAGAGAAGAAAAGGACTGGAAGAACCGCGCACCCTCAGAACCAATCGGAGCCATCTTTCCGAACTTTTCAACCTTCTCAAGCAGTTTATTTTATTTCAGGTAACCCACGTATGGACAGATGGATTCCCGGCGTTGTTATTACTCGCCTGGGAGACCTTCATTATGAAATTCAGTATCAGGGGTGATATTTCAAGAGACGCATCGATCAGATCAGGAACCGTCAGGAAAACCGGAGGGTTAGCGAACAATCCACATCCACCCAGCCAACCGACCCAGACGCAGGTCCTTTGGAGCGGTATGACACGCTACATCCACTACCCTGACGAAAATGGAAAATCGCCAGAACATTCGGCGACAATCGCACCAGCGACACCCCCATCAAATATTGCTCCGGAACACGCAGCACCCCAGGCTGCAACTCCATCGGCGCCAACATTGCGTCGCTCTCAGCGAACACGGCGACCACCCGATAGATACGCGCCAACCTCATTTAAGTAATCTTTCTTTTTCCTTGTGGGGGAGGAATGTTGTGTATTGGATTTATTTTGAGAACTCACCTTAATGTCGGGACTCTTCCCCCCCCCTCTTTTATTACATCGGGACTCGAAGGGAACACGCGAGTAGTTCAGTTGTCTCCCGAGAATAGCCACGCTAGTAACCGGCGTGTAACTGTGAGCTTAATAAAGAAATTGTACCTCAAGTGCCGGGTGTTACATGCTCAGTATTCCCTACATACACGACAAGATGATATATATGTATATATGG
>NW_011966886.1:34010-35610 GCF_000949405.1 Vollenhovia emeryi | reverse complement strand
TGCGCAGTGTCGAGAAAGCTCGACCGTGGCGGAGTACTCTCCACCGCTGGTTGCCCATTGCGTAGCGTGCGACAGGATTCGGGTAGCGAGACTTGCGGATGAGCGGCTGGCGCTCGGAAGCTCGTCTCCAAAGGAGTGCTTTTTCTCCCCCGGTTGCCCCTTTTTATAGGAGCTAATTGTCACGGTTAATTAGCCCGCTCGATGGTGCGCGTGCGTAGCGGCGCGCGCCGCTTGCGCATGGCTTGTCGTCGCGTCGCGCGCTCGGGCTTGGTCGTCGATCTCCGGGGCCGTTCGCGGCCCCAGCTGATCGGCGCGTTTGGCTCGCGGCCGTGACGCGCGCTCGGACCCGTTCGGCGGTCTCCGGGGCCGCTCGTGGCTCCGGTCGAGCGGGTCGGCGCGCCGGTGTGTCGCGATCTAATGAGGCGCTATGCGCCTGCGTCTCGCCCGACGGGTGTTCGGTCGGGCGGCATCCGGCGGCATCCGGGAACGGTGCATCGGGAAGTGCATCGTTACACACTTCTCGGTCGCAGCAAAATAAATACAATCATTCTCCTTTCTACTTATCTGCCTTATTGGTTTTTATTAATATTAAAATTGATTATTAAAAGAATTCTTGGAGATTTAAAATTTTATTTTTGATAGTGAAAAAAATTAACTTAAAAATCATCTTGGTCAAATCGGAACTCGGATGACGGCGGAACGGGAGGCACTATCACCAGTTATTTCATTTTACAATTTTCTTATGTGAAAGTACAATATCAAATGTTAATCTAAAAAGGTGCTTCCTGGGTAGAAAATATCATGCTCATTGCAAAAAGCAATTATTGATTATTTCGGAGCTACGTGAACACGGCCGTAGCAACGCTGAGGCGCGCGGCGACTCACTCACGCACACTAGTAGACGCGTGGCTCACGAACGTGCGTCCGTTTAAAAAGCGACGTGGATTCGCTAATTTTTAAATAATAAGAACTACTTTGTGAAGCTTGACTCGAAAAAATGGTTCGGGACTCTTCGACTCAGTTTTTCATGAGAAATATTATTATATAAATGGTGGGCGCGAATTAGAATACACCCTGTATACTACGGATGTTAATTATTCCAGAAACGCGGTTTAGCCGAAAAGTTATCGAGACTATTAACTACCGTTCCTAACCCGCGTTTCCGACTACCGCGTCACTCTCCTACTCTACCATGCTCCTACTCGGGCTAGAGAAGCCTTCAATTGCGCACAGTACGATTGGACACGATGCAATTGCACACAGTGCTATTGGACACATAATGTTGCGCACAGTTCTTTTGCGCACCGTTCATTTGGACACAGTTCTTGTGCGCACCGTACGATTGGACACCGTTGCTTTTGGACACAGGTTTTCGAAATATAATTTAAAACACACAGACACACGCGTATGCATGTAGAGCCCTGTTTGGAAATTTTGTTAATTTATAAATAATAAATCTTTCTAAATCAGCGTTTGTTCAATTGGACAGTTCTTTTACGCACAGTTCAGTGTCGCACAGTTCAGTGTCGCACAGTTCAGTGTCGCACAGTTCAGTGTCGCACAGTTCAGTGTCGCACAGTTCAGTGTCGCACAGTTCAGT
>NW_011966886.1:29707-33910 GCF_000949405.1 Vollenhovia emeryi | reverse complement strand
CGCACAGTTCAGTTTCGCATAGTTCAGTGTCATTGCACATGTAACAGATACAAGGTGAAGTAATCAAGAATTAGAAAAACAAATTAAGTGAAATCAACTATTTTGTAAAGCAGAATATTCTCGTGTGCATCTACACTGAATTGTGCGAAAGTGAAATGTGCGAAACTGAAATGTGCGAAACTGAACTGTGCGAAACTGAACTGTGCGACACTGAACTGTGCGACACTGAACTGTGCGATACTGAACTGTGCGACACTGAACTGTGCGACACTGAACTGTGCGACACTGAACTGTGTGCAAAAGAATTGTCCAATTGAACAAACGCTGATTTAGAAAGATTTATTATTTATAAATTAGCAAAATTTCCAAACAGGTCTCTACATGCATACGCGTGTGTCTGTGTGTTTTAAATTGTATTTCGAAAACCTATGTCCAAAAGCAACGGTGTCCAATTGTTCGGTGCGCACAAGAACTGTGTCCAAGTGAACGGTGCGCAAAAGAACTGTGCGCAACATTATGTGCCCAATAGCACTGTGTGCAATTGCATCGTGTCCAATTATACTGTGCGCAATTGAGCCTCTCCCCTCGGGCTATCCCGACCACCTCTATCTTGGGACAGGATTTATGCCGATGCATGTACCATTTTGCAAAATTTGCAATAATTTTTTAGTAATAAATAAAAAAGTCTGAGTGAATAGCGTATGAAAAACAATAGGCCGGGCACGGTAGGTATGCGAAATGGTTTTATTTGTTTACACTCTTGCGATCTCATAGATAGAATAATAGAGAGAGGTTCACTTGGACAGTGGACACTGTGCAAATGGACACGGAATATTGCACACGGTTCATTTGGACACAGAAATTTTGAACACATAAAAGTTGCACATCGTAAAGTTGAACAATGCGCAAATGGACACCGTTCTTTTGAAAAGTTGCAGATGATAATGTTGGACACGGTGTAAGTGGACACTGTAAACTTAGACACAGGGCAGGTGGATACCGTTCATTTGCACAGGGTAAAAGTTTCACACTGAAAAAAGTTGCCCCGTGTCCAAGTTTACAGTGTCCACTTACACCGTGTCTAACATTATAGTCTGCAACTTTTCAAAAGAACGATGTCCACTTGCACCGTGTTCAACTTTATGGTGTACACGCACCGGCGGAAATGCCGTCCGTGTCCGTTTGACTCGCAAACAACGACGGGTCTCGCACACATTCTCGCCTGTAGGTGAGGTTCCGAAAGTGGCGACAGCCGCTCGCGATTGGACCGCGACAGAGCTACGGGGACTAGCGGGGCTACCGTAGTATAGCGGATATAGCGACCGTAGTGGGAAACCGTGGTGGGAGTCGCTGCGACCTACCATCCTCCTCACGAGCCATGTAAGCGAGAGAGACCGCATTATGCGAAGGTAGCCTTTCGTTAATGCTGTCCCTATGCGAGTGACCCGCGCACATTGATCAGGGCCACGCACACACTCTCCTCTATAGGTGAGCCATACACGATACCTCACTCACACTAGCACTCTTTTTTTTTCGTGTGGAAATCCTTTATGGGTACCCGGGCCCCCTGGGGAAGGGACCCGGGTTATGTGGGGCTGCCCTCCTAATGTCGATCGGAGTGCACCCGGCGAACATGCGCGGCTTACCCACTAAAACCACACGGCGGTCTGCGCTGTGCTTTATAATTGGGGGGCGGCCAGGGATTGGGCTAGCCATTACGTCTGATACCGCCCCCCGCATGTGGCCCGCCGTTGTTATTGGCGGGCCTCAGCGCTTCCCCTCCTCTCCAGAGAGGGGGGGTGGGCCCCATCCCTCATCTCACAAAGAGATGAGCGATAGGGGCCCCCTTCTCCTGATGGGATGCAGGGACCGCGCCTGCATCCCAGCCTTCCCTGTGGGTTGTGACATGAGGGAGGAGTGTCCCCACACTCCCCCCTTCAACCCACAGAGGTCCCTCCCGGACAGCGGAGCATGGGGGTGCCTTGATGCATCCCCTCCGCCATCCGGGGGGTCCGCCACCTCGCCACCGGTTTACATCCCGGTGGCAGGTGCGGGGGAGGGGGAGGGGCCGGGACACATACATTCGTGTGCATGCATCCGCACACGTGCGCCCCATCCACCCCTCCTCCCCCCCCCCGGCGGGCAGATCTTGCCCGTCATTGGGGGAGGAGAGGACGACGTGTCCATCTCCTCACCCCCGGATGCAGACCCCCTCCAAGGAGCTCTGCCGGGAGGGAATGTCGGGTTGCCCTTCACCCTCCCGTTACTCCCTCCGGGTACCTCCCCGCACCCCTTTTCCCCTAAGACGTGCCGGGAGGGGATCCCCAGGTCCGAGCAGAGCGGACATTTGGGGATCCTCCTCCGGCACTCCCCCGCCGAGTGCCCCTCGGCACCGCAGCGGTAGCATCTACCGCTGCGGTCCGTCTCCGCCGTGCACCCCTGCCGCGTATGCCCCACGGCAAGGCAGCGGTAGCACCGCTGAGGGCCGGGTTGCACCGCGAGTCTCACCCTCGCCCACGCGAACCCGACCCTCATCATCCCCATGCGCGCTATCCTGCGCGCCGCCCCCGCGGGACATCGCGCCGTCGCGGTGCCTCCTTGTCGGGCGGAGGGGGGAGAAGGACGAGCGATACCGCTCACGCTCACCTCCTCCACCCGGCAGCCCCCTTCTCGGGAGATGGCCTGCACCGCCATCTCCTCCGAGGACGAGTCGTCCAGCCCGGTTATCCGCAGCAACACGGACTTCCCGGGCCGGGAGACCCGCACCCCCATCGCCCCAAGGGCCTCCTGGAGCCGACAGGCCAGGCCGTCCGCCTTGGCCTGTCTGTCAGCTCCGGGGATCTCCAACAGGAGACCCCCATTCGCCGCCCCTCGGCACGTCATGCCGCCGATCCCCAGGCCCTCCAGAGAAACTTTCTCTTTCGCGGCCCGAAGAACGGCGGCATACGTCCCTCCCCCCCTCGTTCCGGAGGGAACGAGGAGAGATACGGCCGCGGTGGCCGGTACGCGGGGACGCGCACGCCGACAGGTGTTCCCCCGTCCGCAGCCCCCCCAACGCCCCAGCCCCCGCCCGCCCCCCGCTCCTTCCTCCCTTCCCCTTGCGGGGTTGCGGGGGGATGGGAGAGGAGCAGGAGCTAGACTCCCCCCCTCCCTCCCCCCGTCATCGTCCCGTTGTCCTGGGACCTCCTCCCCGGAGGGAGCTCCTGTAAACAGGAGCTTAAACCTCCTGTCGGCGGCCTCCTCGGCCAGCCGCATGACCTCCTCTCTGAGGCCAGCCGGCCACGCCGAAGGGGCCGCCGACATCCCCTCTCCACACAGGGGGGCGCCACTCCCGCCTCCCCCTCCCTCCGGCGGGATTTCTCCTCGCCCACCTCTCTCACGGGAGAGGTCGCCCCCTCCCGCGTCTCTCGCAGGGGGGGGGCGTCTGCGTGGACACCCCCTCCCTTGGAGCCTCCATCCTCGCGGGAGAGGTTGCCCTTTCCCGTGTCTTTCGAGGGGGGTCGTCTGCGTGGACACTCCCTCCCTCGGAACCTCTATCCTCGCGGGAGAGGTCGCCCTCTCCCGCGACCCCGAGAGGGTCTGCGTCTCCGCGTCTCTCCTCTCATGAGGGGTAGGCTTTCCCTCCCCCCTCTTACCCCCTCCTTCCAGGCTCTTTAGCCTTTTGGCGAGGGCCTCCTTCTGCTTCCACAGAAGGAACACCGTCACCATCGTCGACTCGGCGTCCTCGATGAGACGGATCCTCGTCTTCTTCGGGATCCTCTCACCGAGTTGTCGCTCTGCGGCGTCCACGAACAAGCAGTAGTGCGCCAGCTCCTCCATCGTGTACTGCACACGCTCGTCGTCGGTCACCTCTTCGGCTGTCGCGAAGGCCACAAAGAACCTGGCGTCTTGGTCGGCCTTGTACAGGTCATAGCACTGGTCCATGTACCTCATCCAGCTTTCCTGTCCGGGCTCTTCCGACCTCGCCAATTCCGCCTTCTGGGCTGGGCAGCTCGCAGACATCTTCTCCTTCTGCCCCTTGTCCGCGGCCTTTCCCTCGGCCTTTTCCGCCACGCCCCCCTCGCGTCCCTCCCCTTTCTCCACTTGGAGAGTGGAAGTTCCGCAAGCGGAGCCGGCGCCCTCATCCTCGAGGGTTTTTACCCCCCCCCCCTTTACCCCGGGTTTTTTTAAGAAGGCTAGCCATTTCAAAAATCCCCTCAACCC
>NW_011966886.1:20572-29356 GCF_000949405.1 Vollenhovia emeryi | reverse complement strand
AGGGCAGTCCTCGCTAGAACGCGAGGGCCGTCGCAAGGGACCCTCCGGCACGGGGTGCAATGGGGGGCGTGACACCCCCAATGTCCCCCTCGTCCGAGCAGACTGCCGCCGCAGGACAGGGGAGAAAGACTCCCCCGTCTCCAGCAACAGTCCCCCGCCAGCGGCCCCCCGGACCCCGACCTGGGAAACGTCTCAGCGGCTCCGGAGGGCCCCGTGCCGCCGAGTCTCGCCTCGGAATACGTCCGAGCGGCCCCGGCGGCACGTCCTCTCAACCCCGAGCCCCGACCCGGAAATAAGTTCCGGCGGCCCCCCGGGGTCAGGCCTCGTTGTGCCCCACAACGAGGCCTCCTCCTCTCCAGATGAGGCGGTTCAGCCCCCATGCCAGGACGCCAGTCCCCGAAGGGACACCGTCCCCAGACACGGGGGTTCCGGTCTGCCTCCCCGTCCCCCCCCGAGCCCCGACGGGAAATCTCCCACCGGTCCCGGTAAGGGGGGACTCCCCCCGACCCCCGGTGCCCGTAAGGACGATTGTCCGCGGGACACCGGAGGTCGTCCCCGAAACCATGAGGCATGGTCTCAGGGACACGCTGTGGGTCCACGGTACCCTTCCGGACGAATGTCCGTGGGACACCGCTTCCCCACCCTCCCCGGCCGATGTTCGGCCTGGCCATACTCTGGCCATGTGGGCTCTTAGTCGGCGGGCCCCCCGGAGGTATCCGGAGTGCCCGCCTTGAGCCCCCTCACAACGACAAGGTGGCCCACACGAGAGGGTGCATCTCAGGAGAGATCGATAGTGTATACCCCGGCATTCTGCCAGGGATTCCACCCACAAAATTGGCCGCCGCAGCAGCCCCCTCTTGAACGTCGCTGCTCGCCCAGCAACCCAGTGACCATAGTCACTTGGCGACCTACATCGCCTCCTTATAAAAGCCATCCTCCGTTCTGTTATATTATAGTGAGATGAGGTGGACTCTCACTAGGCGGACGCCAGTGTTGGCGGTCGGGTCGTACCACTGAGCAGACTCCCCGCCCCCGCGCCAGCCCCCCGGCCAGGCATCGAGAGCATGAGGGGTCCCTCCGCAGGCGAGTGGGAGAGCGAGTCCTCCCGGAGCGGCAGGTGCGTGGGCAACACCCGCCGTGATGTTCCCAGGAAAACCGTCTACCCAGGGTCTACCCTTCCACCGTCCAGCCACGCCATTTATGCCAGGGTGTGGTCCTCCGTTAAAATCTGAGGATACCATCCCCCGGCCCGGGTCCAGCCTCCGAATATTTATACAGGAGGAAGGTGGCCTCCTGTTCGGAGATGTGGGGCTTCAGGGCGCAGATGCCCCTCCGCCCCATCCCCTCCTACCCGTCAGTCCGGCCACCGGTTTTTGCACCAGGGGGTGACAGCCCCTGTTGGTGATGTGTGGCGCCCCAGTGAGAACCGGTCGCCGATCCACCACCCCTACCCGTGTCCCTGTCTGCGAGTTTTTATACGAGGAGCAAGACAGACTCCTGTTGGTAAGTGTGTGGCATCTTGACCTCGCGGCCAGCGCCGATCCACCTCCCCTACCCGTGTCCCCGCCTCCGAGTTTTTACGAGGGAGAAGGCGGACCCCTGTATTCCTACCCGTCCTTCCGATTTTCACGGTGAAGGTGGCCCCCGCATTCGCGCCCTACCTAGTTCGATCTAACTATCGCGGCATCCTCCGAGTTTTTATACGAGGGGGAGGGTGACCCCTGTATCCTACCCGTTTCCCTGCCTCCGAGTTTTTATACGAGGGGGAAGGCAGACCCCTGTTTGATGATCGCATGACATCAGACCTATTGCCCTCAGTCATGCATCGCCCCTCCCGGAATTCGCGCGCTGCCTCCGCTTCTTATACAGGCGAGACAGCAGCCTGTTTGGAGGCGGGGGTTCCAGGACTTGGTCCCTTCGCCCAGCGCCCCCTCCTACCCGCCTACCTACCCGTCGCGAGCTGTGCCTCCGAGTTTTACGGAGGGAGGCATACCTCCGGTTGACCCGCCTGTCGCTATGCGCCAGGAGAGTCGCTACCCGATTCCCCGTACAGGGAGAAGCACACTAGCACTCTAATTGTAAGTCGATTCCGGTGCTCTCCCACTCGTTCCAAGCGATCCTGACTCCTGATGCTAACCGGCAAGGGACGGATCGGAAGAAGCTCACCACGGACAAACGCGTCCACCACACAACACGTCGCATAGTACCCGAAGCGGGTATCAGAAACGATGCACCTTCGAAGACTCATCCGGAGAGTCCGAAGAAGAAAGACTCCCCTTCCGCTAACTGACGCGGACAGAAGGCGGTAGGGAAGAAGAACCGTTACAAATATTTAGATAAAGTCAACCAAATAAACTTGATCTTGACATATGTTGTCAAGGTCATGACCCTAAGTGACCTTCAAGAAGTTTTAGCGGTCGGTCGGTGTTTGTTAAAAAGTTATGAACAAAAAATCTTCAACGAATAAAATATAATTTTCTAACATCTTATGTACATTAAACGCTGTCGTTTACCTTCAGTATTGAAAGCAGGTAAGGAAAGAGCAAGGGCGGGGGGAGGGCAAAACTAATTCTACGCGTTGTACGGTTCCACATGAGTTTACAACTTTCCACGTGAAGCGAGATCCACTCCACACCTCAGATATGGTTTGGGTATGGTTATGTTTTAACGAAGTGGAGCCCCCCCTTCAGTGGAGAGGGAACATACTGTCTCCACACATGTACTTCCACCGCTGTACTGTTCCACATGTCTGACACTGTTGTACTGTCAACATGACTTGTAAGACACATGTCTGAGGTGTGGAGTGGATCTCGCTTCATGTGGAAAGTCGCAAACCCATGTGGAACAGTACAACGGTGGAAGTACATGCGTGGAGACAGTATGTTCCGCCCCCCTTCGGGGGGGGCTCCACTTCGTTCAAATATAACAATATCCAAACCATGTCTGAGGTGTAGAGTGGATCTCGTATGCTCGGTTAGTCTGCGCCGTGAGAAGACGCGCGCGAGCATTTTTTTTACATAATGGCAAAACATTATCCACCTTCTCTATAATTTTATATATTTCTATATCATTTTAATAAAAATTACTAAAAAAAATATTAAAATTTTTAATATTCAATTTGTCATATCTCCTAAACCAATGCTGCCCCCTGTTGCCGCGCCGCTCCGTGCGCGGTGTTTTTCTTTCTTACTCGCTCCGGAGGTGTTCTCTTACGAGAACCGAAAGGATTTTTTAATAGGATGTGGCTGGTCGGAGGTCACTCCAAGAAGACACCGTCGAATCTCACAGATTAACTTTATTTAGCTGAATAATAAACTTTCAAGTACGACCCTCGAAACTAAACAATATATGTGAAAACGCCTAATGCGGACCACAAGGCAAGATGTAGGTAGCCCAACTTGTAGATCTTCAAATCTTTCTGAAACTTCGTGAATCTATATACCGTTTCTTTCCACATTAGTACTACGCGCAGAATTGTTTTTCCGGTCATAACGCAGTTTGTCTTTTACACGTGGAATAATTGTCGTCAGCAGATTCACGTATTCGATTTGATAATCATTATTTTTCAAATGCAATTCGCATTTTTCTAATGCTACATTAGCAATCAGTATTCCCCCTTCCCCCCATTTTCCCCGTCCTGTAAATTAATTTTATTGCGAAAAATATTACCCCAACCAGGATTCGAACCTGGGACCTCCCTCAATCCGTAACGGGCGTCTTACCTGCTCGACCACTGGGGCTGTGGTAATATTATTCGCAATAATTGGTATACTATATTGGAAGAGACGCTAGTTTGCAGGCGAGCGTTTAAAGAATAATAAACTTTCAAGTACGACCCCCGAAACTAAACAATATATGTGAAAACGCCTAATGCGGGCCACAAGGCAAGATGTAGGTAGCGCGTAGTACTAATGTGGAAAGAAACGGTATATAGATTCACGAAGTTTCAGAAAGATTTGGAGATCTACAAGTTGGGTTACCTACATCTTGCCTTGTGGCCCGCATTAGGCGTTTTCACATATATTGTTTATTTAGCTGAGTTTCACACAATTGGTTGACGACAGGCCGAAGGCCTGACGGACAAGTGTTTAACGCGTAAACGTATGTTGTCGAATAACGCGCTATTGACAAGTGCCTCGATCTCGGGCGTTCCTTTGGTTTTAAGCCCGATGATCGAGTGGTCAGCGTTCTCGGTACTCGATCGAGGTTACTCGTAATCGGGTCGAGAACTTGCTGACTTCTTCTTCGAAATTTCAGTAGGTTGCGCGTTCGGGCCTTTGTGGCTCGATCGCGCAATCTTTTGGCTTACGCTATTATTCTTATTACAATTACAATGCTTACATTGCTTGTTCGAGTACCCTCATTACCTCTTTATGCAATCGGGGCAGAACACCCCTACTTGATTTTTGCGAGAAATTATTGAGAAAACTCTCCCCTACAACATACCTAAGTAGCAACGAAATCGGTAAGGTGGGATCTTTTCTGCATATTTACGAGTACCTTTTGCAAAATGGTACATGACTTCTACTCAATTGGTCCCACTCTAATCTATCTTCTACGAGTAATTTGATTAAAGTGAAACACTGTAAACACGATATGTAATTTGTGTGCAACACGGGAGCTATCCTCTTCATCTATCCCTTCCGTGCTACCGAGATGAGATTCTGGCGTCACTTCCGCTGTGGTCGTAATATGAGTATCCCCTTCTCCTCACGAACCTCTCATTAAGTATTTAATACCATGCCCCATGCAGCGGGACTTCTTTGCTCACCTCGAAGATCCCTACTTAGAATTGGTGTTTATATCACAATTTTACGATTACATCGCATTATTAAGTATCAATTTATTTATAAAATTAATGTATATCAATAATATTTTATTCAGAGTCAACAAATTTCTTGGTCTGCATATAGTATGCCATGGTTTGAAAAATCTCGTAGAACAATCACGGATATATTAATTTTGATACAAAGAAGTCAGAAGCCACTCCTAATACCTATGGGCGGTATATTTCCAGTTTTGTCAATACAATATTATGCTAATGTAAGATAAAATATGGATTTTTTAATATTTAATGTCATTTTTTATTATTAAAAATATTTTTTTAAACAAATTTCTACCTGACTATATTAAAATGTTAACTTACTATGTAATATTTAACTCTTATTTACAAAATGGAATACATTGTTCAATTTCAAACAGGTTTCTTTAAAACAATGCAGTTATTATTTATGAAATTGTTTAATTTGACCAAATATGCATGTAGTAGTAGTAGCGTTTATTTTACCCCGCGGGGTACATACGGACCTCCGCTCCGTTTACATTCCTTCTTTTACATTCCATCTTAAACAGGGTAGGTTTTAATCTATGCACTGAAATCTCTCAAAATCCATAAGTTTAAAACAAAAATGTTTCAGACAAAAGTTGTTCAAGATAATGGGGGTCACCTATCTTTGTAACTAGCTTTGACCTTGATACTACTTTTCAAGGTTATCTGAAGGTTGTAACACGAAGGATCCTATAACTCGCTCGCAGCGCCGTATATCCGAGACGACGACCGAGGAGAGGGGCAAGAGAGGACGCCTAACGCGAAAGGCGCAGTAATATCGAGTAGTAGCGCAGTAATATCGAGTAGTGGCGCATTAATACCAGGCAGTAGATCGCTTGATTCTAACCGATGCAGACGGCCATATCTGTGTATCCCCGTTCGCCAGAATACAGTATATCTTTAATAATCGTGAGGATTAGTCTCCTTTCGCCGATTGATATACCTCTCCGCAATACCTAAAACCTGTTCCCCCTGACTCCTGGACCTCGACGGATCTGGTACCCGCTCTCACACATTTATTCAACGCGTCGCGCAACAAGGACGCCACAAGTTCAGTGTTTTTTTTAATGGGACCCCTATTTTTTATTACATATTCTTACAGCTTACCTCGAGAGCTTTCCAAAACACTATAATAAAGTATTTTTTATTAAGAACTTTTTGAGTTATTAAGGTTTGAAAGTTCCAATATTCTGACATAAATTACAAAGTAACTTGTAAAATATTCATTTTTTTATCAGTAAGTAAGTAAGTATTTATTTCCCTTGTGGGGTACATGCGGACCTCCGCTCCGCTCATATAGCCTTCCTTCGTTTTACGCTCGCTTTTTGCTCGCACTTTCTCATTCACTCTTCCATTCACACCTCTTGGACCTCCGTTTCCGCCGCATTTTTCATTCTCATCTACTCTCATCTCTCTTCTTCGTCTACTTTCATCCCCTCCCCCCTCCATTCCTCTATTCTCCTCGTCCATTCTTCTCCCCCACCTTCCTCCCCTAATATTTCCTCTACCATTTCCTTCCAACATCTCTCCTTCCCCCAATCTGTGCATTCCTCCAAAATATGTTGCCACGTCTCCTCTCTCCGTCCACATACCACTCCTCTCTACTTATTTCTTCTTCTTCCCCTATTCCTCTATTCTTTCTTTCTCCCTCCTCTCTCACCTTCCATTCCACTCCCCCTAGCATTTCCTTAAAGTATCCTTCCCACTCCTCTATTCTTATCCCTTGCTCTACTCCTTTTCTCCTCCCCTTCTCTTCTCACCACCTTCCATACCTGTCTTTCTGTTCTTATACCTCCTATTTCCCTCTCCCATTCCTCCCTTTCCTTCCTTTTCTTTTCTTCACATAATGTCTTATATTCTTTCTTTCTTAACTTATATTCTTCCGCCTCCCCCCTTCCACTTCCATTTTCTTAACTCCTCCTTCACTTTTTCTTTTAATTCTTTAAATTCCTCATCCCACCATCCTTTTTTTCTTACTCCACCCATTTCCCTTTCCACCTTCTCTATCGCCTCCTTCACCCTTCCTTTCAGCCTCTCCCACTCTCTCCTACCATTCCTCCTCATTTTTTTATCATCTTACCTTAATACTTTTTTGAACAGAATAATGAGGCAAATCAACCAGTGTAAAGAAAACAATTGTTAAAAAAATTTTTTTTATTACTTGTTACAAAATTGTGTTTTCTTTACACCGGTTGATTTGTCTCATTATTCTGTTCAAAAAAGTATTAAGGTAAGATGATAAAAAAATGAATATTTTACAAGATATTTTGCAATTTATGTCAAAATATTGGAACTTTCAAACCTTACTAACTCAAAAAGTTCTTAATAAAAAATACTTTTTTTATAGCGTTTTGGAAAGCTCTCAAGGTAAGCTATAGGAATATGTAAAAAAATATGGGTTCCTATTTAAAAAAACCACTCCGACCTTCAACAAACCTTGAAAAGTAGTCTCAAGGTCAAAGCTAGTTACACAGATAGGTGATTATCCCCCCATTATCTTGAACAACTTTTGTCTGAAATATTTTTGTCTTTAACTTATGGATTTTGAGAGATTCAGTGCGTAGATTAAAATGGTCTACCCTGTATATTAACTTATATTCTAACTTAATCTATCTTACATCTATCCGTTCTTTCACTCTTTGAGAGAGAGATTCATTCATGCTATCATTCACATTCATTCCTCCATTCCTCAGGACCTCCGTTTCCGCGGCATCTTCCTTCCTTTCCATTCCTTCTTCATTCATTCCTTCCAAATCCCTTCCCTCTCTCCAGTTTATTATCCTTATCATCCATTTTTCCCCTCGCCTCCTCCTCCCAGCACCTCCTCTACCATTTCCTTCCACCCCTTCTTCCTCCCCCAACCTGTACATTCTTCCCATACATGTTCCCAAGTTTTCTCTTCCCAGTCACATACCCTGCATTTCCTTTTTCCTTTCTTTTCCTAGTACCTACCACTTCTCATTTCTTCTCCTAATCTAAACCTCGCTACCCTCTGCTATCTTTTTTTTTCGTGTGGAAATCCTTTATGGATACCCGGGCCCCCTGGGGAAGGGAGTAAAGTGGCCCGGGTTATGTGGGACTGCCCGCCTAATGTCGATCGGCTGCGGCCGCTAATGTTGCGGCCGCTGGGCTTACCTCACTAAAACCACACGGCGGTCTGCGCTGTGCTTTAACTGGGGGGCGGACGGGGATTGACAGAGTCATTACTTCCGCACCGCCCCCCGCACGCGGCCCACCGTTGTCTTTGGCGGGCCTCAGCGCGTCCCCCCTGATGTTAGGGGGGGTGGGCCCCATCCCTCATCTCACTAGGAGATGGGTGATAGGGGCCCCCTTCTCATGCCGGGATGCAGGGACCGCGCCTGCATCCCACCCTTCCCTGTGGGTTGTGACAAGAGGGAGGAGTGTCCCCACACTCCCCCCTCCAACCCACAGAGGTCCCCCCAGCAAGCGGGGAAAAGCGGGGCGGCGCAGTCAAGGACCGCGCCACCACACCGCATCCCCACCCCGCCAACCGGGGGTCCTCCACCTCGTCCCCGGTTTCCACCCCGGGGCAGGTGCTGTCGGGGGGGAGGGCCAAAAGGAGGAGTGTTCACTACGCACTCCCTCACCCCTCTTCCTCCCCCCGGCAGGCGAAAATTCACCTGCTGTTGGGGGAGGGGGGAAGCGACGACACCGGTGGACACGGCGTCGCCACACGTCCCCTCGCCCCAGGCGCAAAACCCTTCTGGGAAAGGGGGTCCGCCGAGGGGAGTACTCGTGGGGGGCCCCACCCCCCGCCCCTGTCCCCCCTTTTTGAGGCGGGGGACCTACCCTAGCTCGGTCGAGGGGGGCCAACTCCGCCCCCCGTCGGACTGAGGGGACGAACGCCTCACGGGGGGCGAACGCCACACCCCCGACCTCGCTCTCCCGCCCCCCTCTTTTGAGGCGGGGGGCCTACCCCAGCACCGACGCCCTCA
>NW_011966886.1:16334-19617 GCF_000949405.1 Vollenhovia emeryi | reverse complement strand
GGATCTTCCAGGTGGCAGGCCCCGCCTCGGAAACGTCCGAGCGGCCCCACCACCCGTCCGTCTTCCCGACCCCCGGTGACCCGCGCCACGCGCGGTTACGCCACCGGGGGCCGGGCCCTCCTCTGCCGGGTCAGCCGGACCGCGTCCGACCCCCGACAGCGGAGCTCCGTCCCCTTGCCCCCCC
The DNA here is from genome assembly GCF_000949405.1 of Vollenhovia emeryi. Lineage (NCBI taxonomy): Eukaryota > Metazoa > Arthropoda > Insecta > Hymenoptera > Formicidae > Vollenhovia > Vollenhovia emeryi. Next base: position 19,433 of record NW_011966886.1, on the reverse strand, counting down.
GCCGGAACACCGGCATTAGGGGAGGATCGGGGACCTCCCCATTCCCCAACCAGGCCCTCCCGCCCGCCGGATCGCCGACGTCATGGCGTTCAGGCCCAGCCAGGGAGATGGGGCGGAGGCGGGATGGCGATGACATGCCATCCCGCTCTCCGTCCGGGATCCCCCCACCGCCCCGCCGGAACACCGGCATAATGGAGCGGCAGGAGGGAAACTACCCGGTCCGGCGAGGGGAGCAAGCTCTCCCCTATCGGCCCCGGTGACCGGAGGTTTGAAGTCAGAGTACCTCATCCCCTACCAGCGATCAGCGGGCTCGTCCGCCACATGTGTGGTGAACGAGTCCCCCTTAACGGAGTCGCTGGACCCCGTCCGCCCTTAAAAGAGCAGAGGCGGCACTCCGGCAGCGAGCACCCCAGGCCGGGAGGCCGCCGACGCTAAAACGCGCCGACAGCCGCCCACCCGGAGCACCCGCCCCCGGAGCCCCGCCAGGGCTGCCGGACCCTATCTCGGAAAACGTCCGAGCGGCCCCGGCAGCCCCCCGCCCACGGCCCTGGAAACGTCCTGGAAACGACCCCGACCTGGGAAACGTCCCAGCGGCTCCAAGGGCCCCAGGCTGCCGAGCCCTGCCTCGGAATACGTCCGAGCGGCCCCGTCAGCCCGTCTACTCGGGCGGGACGGATTCCCGGCCCCCCCAACATGGGGAGACTGAAAAATCCGCCCCCGTCCCCCCCGAGCTCCCCCGAGAAAAATTCCCGTGGTGCCCGGCAAAGGGGACTCCCCACGACCCCCGGCGCCCGTAAGAGCAATTGCCCGCGGGACACCGGAGGTCGTCCCCGAAACCGTTGAAAATGGTCCCAGGGACCCGCTGTGGGTCCACGGTGTCCTTCCGGACAAATGTCCATGGGACACCGCTTCCCCACCCTCCCGGGCCGATATTCGGCCTGGCCATACACACTGGCCAAGTGGGCTCTTAGTCGGCGAGCCTTCCGGAAGCCTCCGGAGTGCCCGCCTTAAGCCCCCTCACCACGACAAGGTGGCCCACACGAGGGGGACCCTCTGCCATCTTTCTTGCATCCAACCCTTCTTCAAATATTCTGGTATTCCTTCTTCCTTTATCCTTTTATACCATATATTTGTCCTCGATTCCACTATTTTCCGCCATTTTTCCTCCTCCTGCCAGCTTTTTTTCCCTTACTATCTCCTCCCCCTCATCACTCCCCTATCTCTCATCCTCTCTACCTCTTCCAGTTTCCACCCTTTTTCTTCATAGAATTCCATCCTTTCCCTTTCTCATTCTCCTACTGCTTTCCCCCTTCTTGCTTTCTCCCTCCACTTCTCCCAACACCATCTCGCCATCTCCCCCCTCTTCTCTCTCCCACATTCCGTTCATATTTCCAAGCCCTCATTCCCGCCCTACCCCTCATTTTTTCTCTCAACAGCTCCTCTCTTACCTCGGCGTATTCCATCCCACTCCTGTCACCCATCTTAAATATCTATCATGCATCCTCTCAACCTCCCCTCTCTCCCTCCTCTCCCATATCACCACTCCATAGATCATTACTGTCCACACTAAACTATCGAACAGCCATAACCTTCTCGACTAATCATCTCTAAACCTTCTTTTTCCTATTCCCCATACTTCCCTCATTACTACCGCTCCTTTTGTGTTCTCTCCTTTATGTGTTCCTTCCTTTTCCATTTGCCATCACTGTGTACCCCAAATACCTGAACTTTCTTACTTCCTCTAACTCTTTTCCTTTCCATCTCCATTCTACCTTCTTCTACCTCCCACCTCCTTTCCTACATCTCATCACCTTCGTTTTTTCCACATTCACTTCCAGTCTCTTCCCCTCTATATATTCCTCTAGGCTTTTTATTATCCTCTTCATTCCTACCTCATTCTCCGCCACCACCGCCACATCGTCCGCATATGCTAGCGACCATATTTTCTTTTCTCCCACCTTTATCCCCCCCATCCTCCCCTTTCCAATACTTCATCCATGTCTACCAACATTAATGTGAACAGACATGGACTCAGCGGACATCCCTATCTCACCCCCCTTTCCGTCCAAAATCTTCTCCCTTCCTTCTCTTCCACCGTTACCCTACATACCGTTTCTTTTAATACTTTTTCGCACCTTTCTATTAGCCCTTCTCTTATACCCATTCTTCTTGTGGTAAACCCCCCAATACATATACGATTTTTTCATGATATATATATATATATATATATCATGAGAAAATCGTATATGTTGCGACGAACTTTTCTCTCTTCTTCAAAGTTCTTCCGCCCTCCCGTTATACGCGGACGGACGGGTGTTGCCGTCCCGCTCTCGCTATCGCGCGCGGATCTTGGGCGAAGGCGCGCCGACGACGGGGAGTGCGGTCGCCGGGCGCGAGAAGCGCGGGATACGGACGGATCGGGTCGTCGGCAAAAACCGAGGGGAAGGGGATGGTAACGCGCCGGAAAAGGAGCAGGATCTCGGGAGCTCCGCGCGTACCGTGCCGCGGACCGAAAGCTCCACGCGAAAACGAAGGTTGGGCGCCAGACGCGGTCTTTCACGCGTCACGTCGCGAAATTCGCGAAATCGCGCGAACGAGATGGAGCGGCCCTCGTCACGGGCAGGCTAGCTCGCCTAACGGTAGAGGGGCGGGGCGGTGGTTGCCGCCAAGATTCCAGAGGCTACGGGACTGAGGGGACTCACACGACGGACGAGACACACGAAGGGAGACGTACACGAAAAGAAATTCAAATATTTAATAAAAATAACACGGGTTTAATATCAGGCGGCGTTAACACGCCGGTTGAGTGGCCGCTATCACGGGCGGCGTCGCTGGCGACAATAATTCAAGCCCCGAGATCGGGGGAAAACAACACGCCGCGATACTCTCGGCGACACGGAACAATCCGGCGCGAACTCAACGGCCGTAATTAGCCGTACGCGATAAACCCTACTCGGACAACCCTACACGGACGCACTCGACAATAATTTCCTCGCGTACGGTACGAGTACCGTCGCACACGCAGATATTCCCGAATTACTATGACACGAATTACGCAAATTTTCCCGAGCAACACTCGGCCGGGGCGCTTAGCCCGCG
>NW_011966886.1:10703-13285 GCF_000949405.1 Vollenhovia emeryi | reverse complement strand
GGCGGGACTCGCGACCAGCAGGCGGCGCGGGCAGTCAGTCGAGCGGGAGCCAGGTGACGGGCGACCGGCTAGAAAAAGGGAATAAAGTTCATATGACATATTGTGTAACCTTGTCCTCTTTATTTACAACTGCGAGATTACAACGCCAGGAACCAGCGCCTTGTCCTTTATTCGGAAGTGCGAGATTACAACATTTCTCATACCCTTTATTAAAATCCCTCTGTTCACCGAGTCAAAAGCCGCCTTTAAGTCTAAAAACATCACTACCATCGTTCCTTTCTTCTCTGCTAGTCTTTTATTTATCATATAATTCAGACTATACACCTGATCTTTGTCCCTCTACTCTCTCTAAATTCCACTTGACTTGTTGGTAATATCCCTTGGCTCTCCACCTCCTCCCTTAGTCTGTTCGCTAATACCATTGCATATATTTTATACGCTGTCTGCGTTAGCGTTACCCCCCTTTAATCCTCTTCCTTCTTTCCTTGTCCTTTTTTCCATACTGGTACTACCACTCCCTCTCTCCAATCCATCGGCCATCCCTCCCCCTCCATACTCTGTTACATATTTCCCATATCCATCTCCTCACCTCTTCCCCTCCATATTTCCACACTTCATTCGCTATCCCATCTCCTCCTGCCGCTTTCCTGTCTTTCAATATCTTTATCGCCCCTTCCACCTCCTCCCTGCTTATTTCTTCCTCTTCGTCTTTCCTCTCTCCTCCTCCTCTCACTCCCCATTCTACACCTCCTAATATCTCCTTAAAATACCCCTCCTACTCCTCTATTTTAATTCCTTTCTCTACCCCCTTTCTCCCTCCTCTTTCTCTTCTCACCACTTCCCACACCTATCTCTCCGTTCTCACCTCTTCTATCTCTCTTTCCCATTCCTCCCTTTCCCTCTCCCCTTTCCTTTTCCATCTCTTTAGTTCCTCCTTTACTCCCTTTTTTAATTCTCTACACTTCTCATCCCACCATCCTTTTCTTCTCTCTCCCCCATCTCTCTTTCTACCCTCTTCACCGCTTCACTTACTCTCTCCTTTACGTAGGAAGGAGAAGTGCAAATATGAGCCACAAAATGAACGGAACTCGGTTCTCACAATACAGGAAAAAGAATTTCTCTTTAATATAAAACGTTTCGACCCTTCTTCGGGTCTTCCTCAGTAAGACTACAATAAAATCAAAGAAAGTACAAGATAAATATACAGTAGAACTTGTGTAATGTGTGGTATGAAAAATTGGTTACCTCGTGCATAAAATTTAACGTAGGCGGTCAAAGCACAATGTGGTTACAGAATCATCTATCTATGTACGTTAATATCAGTCAGTCTCTAAATGGACCCAGACATGAAGAGGACTGTATAACGTAATTCGACAGAAGGATGAGTCCGTAGCGACGATGTTATAACGACTGTAACACAGCAATATCATACAAGGATTTTGAAATATTAAAATATATTATGTTGTTACTAATATTGTTTTATTAATACATATTACATATGCAAATAGAATAAAAATCTGTATTCCTTTAATTTACTAATTGCAGCTTTATTTTAATCTACCTTGATCTTGAATCCAATTTGTAATTTTTTATTATATTTATTTTTATTTTGTTTATAACTTTCCATAAAAATTAATTTTATTTTCTTCTCTGTCAAATTTTCTAACACGTATAACAGATGCATTCAGCGCAATACGATCGAATGATTTAAGCGCAAGATGACGTAGAAAATCTATGTTTTTATTATTGATTCATTTCGATACTGATTTAAATTGATTGACCTGACCTGATGTGCAATATTGCGAAAGATATCGGTGATATCTCATCTTTAACGTATTTTTTACAGCATAATACGTCATACGACATATTTTATCGCAACTGGAAAGGAGTAACGCAACACCTACCTACAGCGCGACGCCTATACCTCATACATCTGATTTTCCCAAAAATCAAATCGTCGTATTATAATCACGAGACAAGATAGTGTCTCGCGCCAAGTGTAAGCGTAGCTAGTACACGCGTGCGAGACCGACCGTGTAAGTTTACGCGAGTACACGAGTTGACGGGCCCTCAGATTTTCGGATCTCAACAACGGCTGATCCGACTTCAGACTGCGTTTAATCGATAGCTTGGGTACGATTTGCATAATAAAAGTGTTTTTACTTTTCTCCTACGTGCCCCAGGAGTGGAGGTATTGCAATGCAATTGCAGTGCAAAGTCAGTTTTGTGAAATTTTGGATTAAGAAACATCTTTGTCATCGTCCTCGTCCTCGTCCTGGTCGTCGTCGTCGTCGACCAAACCAGCATCCTTTTCACTTTTCTGCCGCAACGTGGCATTGGCGTTGCTATCGCGTATCTCACGTAGCGTCTCGGTCCCGATTGACCACGTTGCAATTGACCACGGTCCCGATTGACCACGTTGCAATTGACCACGGTCCCGATTGACCACGTTGCAATTGACCACGGTCCCGATTGACCACGTTGCAATTGACCACGGTCCCGATTGACCACGTTGCAATTGCCCACGGTCCCGATTGACCACGTTGCAATTGCCCACGGTCCCGATTGACCACGTGCAATTG
>NW_011966886.1:0-6552 GCF_000949405.1 Vollenhovia emeryi | reverse complement strand
ACGGAAGTCCAAATAAATTAATTAATGTATGGTCAAAATTAAACTTTGTTTAGGTTCTGGATGATTAAATTATATAGATCACCCAGGAGGTCTGTGTCATTTTGCAAGTTGAGACTATTCGTTTGGCGTTTTATGAAAATCATTTCGGAGATGAGACGCCTATAAAGGAAGGGTTCTTCATCCAAGATATCAACATTTTCCCAGTCAAAATCGTCACCCGAGCGTCTGTGTTCAGTAATGACGGATAATTGATTTGTATTTCTCTTGATGTGTTTGCGGTGTTCATTAATTCTCGTTGTCAAGAGTCTTCCAGTCTGGCCCACGTATGAAGCGAAGCACAATTATAATAAAATTGCACTAATGCTAATCTCCCACGTTGCTATGGGCTCCCCAAGATTCATAAGCCTGGTTATCCCTTGCGTATTATAGTGTCAACACTTGGTAGTCCTTTGTATGTCATATCGCGATTCATACATAAAATCTTGTTTGATTCTGTGGCGAGGCCGAAATCTCTCATCAAAGATGGTTGGTCTTTTGCTAATGTTATTGGCACGCACTCCATCCAGCGACACGAAATTATGGTTTCTTTTGATGTTACTTCACTATTTACGAATGTACCTAAAGAACTTGTACTGAGCGGAATTGAAAAGAGATGGCATGATATCTCTAGTTCCACGGGCTTAAGTTTACCACAATTCCTCTACGCCATCGAACTAATTCTTAGTTCTACCAGCTTTGTGTTCAATAACCAGGTTTATGAGCAAATCTTTGGCACCCCTATGGGCTCTCCACTAATTTAAACTCTCTGGTATTTATAATAGAAATCATCCCACGCTAGTATAAGCAAGTGGCAAGCCGACGAAAGATCTGATCCGACAGCGAGTTAACACGAATCAACTGAATAATCGTGTTATTTATTATGGATTTGCCGGGGCATATAAATTTATGTAACATATTGTATACACAAATTTGACAGCACCATGATCACTCACCGCGCATGAGTGCGGACCACTGTCCGAATCACTATTCGCATCCTGAATTTTTTTGCGCGTTCGTAAACTTATTTAAAAAAAAGCGTCGCAACCTCAGTGCTCCCGACTGTACATAGATAGATGATCTTGTAACCACATAGTGCTTTGACCGCCTACGTTAAATTTTATTCACGAGGTAAACCAATTTTTCATACCACACATTACACAAGTTCTACTGTATATTTATCTTGTACTTTCTTTGATTTCATTGTAGTCTTGCTGAGGAAGACCCGAAGAAGGGTCGAAACGTTTTATAGAGAAATTCTTTTTCTTGTATTGTGAGAACCGAGTTCCGTTCATTTTGTGGCTCACATTGGCATTTCTCCTTCCTACATATTTTTCTGGGAGCCTTCACAAACTTGGAATATTCTCTCCTTTATCCTTTCCCACTCCTCTCCAACCGTTCCGTTCTTCCCCTCTTTCTTCCCACAGTATTCTTCAAATTTCTTCCTCCCTTCCTCTGTCCATATCCCTCTTCCTCCTCCTTTCCTTCTTCTTTTCTCTTTTGTTTCGTTCTACCCCCATCTACCCATAGCACCAAAGGCTGGTGGTCCGATTCCGCATTCTCCTCAACCTTCATCCTTCATCCTTCTCACTCCCCTTCTCATCTCTCTAACCCTATCACATAATCCATCACCGTTCCCCCTCTACCTCCCGTAAATGTCCATTCCCCTTCCTCATCTCCTTCTACATTTCCGTTCAATATGGACCATCCCATTTCCTCCAAGAAACTACATAGCTTCCTACCCTCTTTATTGCATTTCCTATCTCTCGATCTTCTCTCTCTCGATCTTCTCTCTCTCTCTCTCTCTCTCTCTCTCTCTCTCTCTATTTCTTCTTCTCCCCCTTCTTCTACTCTTCCTCCATCTCTCCCTGTCCTCGCATTAAAGTCTCCCCCTATCATCACTTTAATCCCTTTCTCTCTGTTCTCCATCCATTCCCTCAGTTTCTCTTTCTTTCTAAATCTCTATTTACTCGTACATACACCCCCACTATCCTCCACCATTCTCTTCCTAACTTCACCTTCATACTCATTATTCCTTCCTCATCTCCCTCCTCTACCCACCCCCCATTTCTATTTCCTCTCTTCTCCCCATTACTAGTCCTCCCATCGCTCTTCCTTTTTTATTCCTCTTTTCTGCTTCCTGTATTTCCCAACTGTAGCCTTTTGGCTGTCTCCTTCTTATCCTTTCCCATCATCCCTTCTTCTGCACCCACGTTTCGCTCATAAAAATTACGCCCCATTCTCTTAACCCCTCCCAAAACTCCTTATCCTTGTTCTCCAATCCAGCAACATTCCAAAAATCCACCTTATATTCCTCCTTCTTTCTTCCTCCTCCATTTTTCCCTTTTTGAGAAATCTTCTTCCTCTCTTTCCTCTTTTCCTTCCCTCTTCGCCCATCTCTTCCTAAAACCCTTTCTCTCTCCTCTCTTCTCCCTTTTCATTCCCTTCACCATTTTCAGCTCATCCTTTATTTCGTCCCATCTCCACAACTTATCCTCCACCCATAACTTCATATATCCTCTCTACTTTTCGCGCCCTCCCTCCTTTTTCTCTCCGCTTCCCTCCTTATCAACCATTCTATTCTCCTTTCCTTTTCCGTTAAATCATCTTTAATCCATTCTTTTCTCTCCCTCAAGTTTCTCTTCCCCTTCATCACCTCTTATTTTCTCTCTTACGCTTGCAAACCTGACCATTACTATTACTTTTCCGTCCTCATTCCTCCTACCTACCCTCTTTATCTCCACTATCCTTGCGTTGGCTCCTGTTTCCTTTACTATCTCCTCTACTCTACTTCCTCTCTCAATCCCTCCCACCCCTCCTTCTTTGTCTTCACCCCTCTTATTATAATATTTCTCTTCCTCTCCTCTCTTTTCTTTTTTCTCTTTCCATCTCCATCTTCACTTTTTTCCTATCTCTTCCCATCTCCTATCTTTCTTCTCCCCTCCTACCTCCTCTCTCTTCTCCCCCTTCCCTTTCTCTTCCTTCATCTCCTTCTTCTCCTTCTCCCTATACTCTTTTAATTCCTCCTCCATTCTCTTAATCCTGTTTTCTAGTCCCTCCTTCTCCTTCCATCCACTCCACTTCTCCTCCATCCATTTTTTCATCTCCTCCTTTTCTTTTTCCATTTTCTAATCTCCTCTCTCATCTCCCATCCCTCTCTTATCTCCCCCACTATCTTATTATCTCCCTCGGTCTCCTTTCTTGTCGGAGATCTTCCAATTCTTGTACTCCTTCTAAATATTTTCTCCTCCTCTCCCTCCTCCTGTCTCTCCTTTCTTTTCCCCCTCTCCTGAACATGTCCGCTATCGGTAGGTTGTTTGCTCTCTCTCTTTTCAAAATTTCCGCATACCACGGCCTTCCTACCTTTCCCTTTTCTGTCCCCTTCAGCCCCTCCTCCACCTTCTTCACCTTCCTTTCTCTACACCTCCTCTTTCTATTCTCTTCTCCTAATTCCTCTATACTCTCCCCCACTACCTATCTACTCTATTCTATGCTCCGCGGCCCGGTCCTCGTAGCTCTACGACTTTCCTCTCTACTACTCTTGCTACACTATGTTATTATCTATGCCTGTCACTATACTCGCCGGTTAACCTACCTTCTCCGACCCGCCTTTCTCACCTTCACTGCCTTCCTTCTCACTCTCGCTCCTCCCCTTCACTCGCCCTCCTTCACTTCACCCTCCTTTACGTCCTCCCGTACCTCGCTCTTCTTCCTCCACTCTCTTTCCCTCTTTATTCTCACATTCAATCTCTCGCTCACACGTACATACACCTCTCACACTCGCTGCCGGAAACGGAAGTCCTCCAAATATGCATATAGTAGTTTTATAATTTATACTTGTTAACGTTTTGTATCTTTTTATAGTTCCTGAAAACGATTTCATCGTACTTTATGACAATGAGAGCTGCGATTACTGAATAAAGTAATTATTTAAAAATCACGTTACGAAAAATATGAAAATATTAAATAAAATGTAAATATTACAACAGCATAAATGGAAAATAAATATAAAGAGCAGTATTATACATATTTAAAAATGTGTTACATGCTACAATATTACCTTATAATTAAAATCTATTTGAAATGTAATATTTATGACACTTTATTGTGTTGATATTGTACTTGATATTCATATTGTCACGCGCGTTCTCTTCCGCCGTGCTCGGGCTTGTACTGTGACGGCACATGCGCGGTCGTAGAAGAAGAGGAAAAAGAAAAACGAAGGAAAAGGGGAAAGGAAAAAAGAAAGGAAGAAGGAAAGAGAAGGCGAAAGGACGGCTTAAACAAAAGTCGGGTCTAGTAGGTGACAGCGAACCACCTACACATATATGTAATAAGTATATATAGCCAGTCCCTGTAGGTGGAAGGGCCGCCGATGGAGTGAGATAAAGAACATTACTTCATCCGTTGTACGTAGGATGTTGTGTGCAAACAAATTAAAAAAATTGAAGGTGACCTTTACGTGACCTTCACGTGACTACCTAAGGTAAAGTCAATGGTATCATCTTATGTCTCCCTTCGAACCAAACAACTTTTGTTTAAAACGTTTTTTCGTATCTTTCATATTTTTGGAGATATTTGCGTAGATTATTTAAAATGAAACACCCTGTACATACAGGGTGTCTCATTTTAAATAATCAACCATCGGATGTCTTCTTACAAACAGATTCCGTAGAACATTTTAAGACAAAAATCTTAGTATAAAAATGTCGAGGCTATAATAGTTTTTAATGGAATTTTTAAATGAGAAGTGATTTTTTTTCACAAGTTATAAGACTGAGATTTCGCACGCTCAGGCACGGCAAAATGACATGTGATAAAAGTGCTCCTATGAATGTTGCCCTTTTCATAATGATATGTTTAGCCTATAAATTTAATAACTAATTAATAATAACATTGTCGTTTTCCTGCTTTTTTACGCGTTGCATTAGTGCATTTTCTTGATGAGCAATAAACATGTGAACTTCAGATATCTTAACATGATTTAGGTAAAAACTTGTAACTTGTTACAACTTTAGCTGCCAAAGTGGTTGATCAATATCAATTGTTATAAAGGTGGTTACTACACTACAACGGAAATAAAATGTAACAGAATTAAGTTTCATATTTATTTATTTTACATTTTCATTTTTAAATTGCAATTGTTTCAGTAGATGCCAAATAATAAAACTCAAGGCACATTTTTAATTTTTAACAAATTTTAATTGTTAATTTGATACATTTTTATAATAAATGTTCGAAATGGCCATCCTCGCATTGAATGCACAATTGTGCGCGGCGTAATAAGATGTACGTTGCGTTGATAATCATTTCTGGAGTAATTGTAGCTAGTGCTTCAATATAATTATTTCTTCTAATTCCTCCAGATAATTATTTGGCTACTTGTATATGTGTTCTTTTACATGGCCCCATAAAAAGTAATTGAGAGGAGTCAAATCAGGTGATTGTGTTGCCGAACTTATGGAACCACCGCGTCCTATCCATCTTTCCGTAAATTTATCATTTAATGTCCGATGGACACATCGTACATTATGCGGTGGCGCATCATCGTGTTACAAAATGAGCCGTTGTCGCATATTTAATGGGACGTCTTCCAACAATTCTGGTAATTTGTTTATTAAAATATTATTGTACCTTTCGCCATTAAGCCTTATAAGCATTTTAAACGGTCCAAACTGTAATTTGTTATGTATTAAAGATAATACCTCATCCCTAACAGCACGATATATTGCAGCAACATTGCAGCAATATTGCATGGCAAGATTGCAATATTGCATGCAATATTGTTGCAATGTTGCAGCAATCTATCTATGTCATACCCTGCGCAATATTGCTGTAATATTGCAGCAATGTTGTGGCAATATTGCTGTAATGTTGTAGCAATATTGTGGCTCTATATTGGGTAAATATTATATACTATTTATTATATCAACAATATTAACCCGCAACACAAAAATTACAGCTACATTGCGGCAACATTGCTGCAATATTGCTGCAAATTTTGTGCTGTATGGGAATAGGACTCTATGATTTAATATCGATATAATGTGAGAAGGCTGTCTAATCCGAGCTTGGATCTAAGTATAGCGAAATAATTTTCGTGTAAATTTTTAGTACTATTTCCAACTGATACTGCGCGCCGATTTTATGTCGGTCGCTTGAAACACAGCATGCTTGTATATTGGAATAGTAAATTCACATATTTTAATTAAATTATGGAATTTACTATTCCTACAAATATCACACGAGACACGGTAGTGTCTCGCGCCAAGTGTAAGCGCAGCTAGTACCGCGCGCGCGAGACCGACCGTGTAAGTTTACGCGAGTACACGACTTGACGGGCCCTCAGATTTTCGGATCTCAACAACGGCTGATCCCACGAACTTGAGACTGCGCTTAATCGATAGCTTGGGTACGATTTGCATAATAAAAGTATTTTTACTTTTTTCCTACGTGCCCCATGAGTAGAGATATTGCAATGCAAAGTCCACGAGTCCGAATTTTCACGTAATTTTT
>NW_011966885.1:37476-45907 GCF_000949405.1 Vollenhovia emeryi | reverse complement strand
TAGACTGGCGGTGCGGGGCGAGGAGTAGGGAGGCGAGGCGCGCCGCTGCCCGTCCGCCGCCTACGCGACCGCTCGCACGTCTCCCCGCCCCGGGGCCGCTAGGCCGCCCTCTCACTGCGCGCTTACATTCGCCAGTAGGTTGGGCTAATACGGCGATTTTTAAAATTTCGTATCTCGATAACTGTTCGTCCAAGCGCAAAATAGTACAATACTTTTCTGTTTGTCTTAGTCCCCTCTACCTTCCCATGACCGGACGTCAAAGTCTTGCGTAGCACCCTGTATAATCATATATGCTCATATATGCTCATATACGAAAAATGTCCATATATAAGATGCCATATGTATCATATATGATCGTATATGATAATGTATTTGTCATATATGACAGTATATATGACAAATACATTATCATATACGATCATATATGATGCACATGTTTGTCATATATGTATACTGTCATATATGACAAACACATTATCATATACGATCGTATATGATAATGTATTTGTCATATATACTGCCATATATGACAAACACATTATCATGTACGATCATATACAGGGTGGGCCATTTTACGGGACCCACCCAAATTTCTCCGTTGGTAAGGCAGATACAAAAAAATGTTTCAGACAAAAGTTGTATAGTTTCGAGGGGGACATAAGATGGTACCATTGGTTTGGCCTTGAAGAGTAATTTGAGGGTCACATGAAGGTTACCTTTAATTTCTTAAATGGAACCTACTATTTCTCGTTACATATTCTTGTAGGTTATCTCGAGAGCTTTCCAAAATACTATAATAAAATATTTTTTCGGTAGGTAAACAAGCACCCCGAAGGGAACAGAATTCTACTACGTCCACGTTGTTGTTCCTGGATACCGTTAAAAGTAGGATGATTCGTATTTCTCATGCATAACATGCATAACTACAGAGATTTGGGTGAAAAGTTGATTTGACTTTCGAATGATACCTAACGATCAACTTAACCCATAACATGACATTGTACAAGATATTTTGTACTTTATGTCAAAGTACTGCAAAGTACTGCTTTGGAGGCTCATAATTCGAAAATTACTCAATGAAAAAATATTTTATTATAGTCCCAGATAACCAAGCGTGCGATTTGCGCACGAGATAGTGCTACTGTATTGTTACTGTACTGCCACGAGATGGCGACGTATGGCGTAACTGTACGGTATCAATACAAAAAAGTTACATGGTACTGTAATACAGCGTACCATCATCGTATCTGTACTGCGTATTGTTCGATATATATCGTACAATAGTGCTATCTTGTGCGGAAATTGTACGCTTGGTTATCTAGGAAGAACTGTTCCATACCAGTATAGCGTACTGAACATGTATTGAAACTAGAGTCGGCGTTAGGCGCATGCAACCGGTGTGTCGCGGCCACACAATTTGATTGATCCCGCGGTTTAATCAGTCCTACGTTCCTACCCTAGCCAAGTGGCCGAATTTACTATAAAGGCCAATATTTCATGTGTCATAATGATTTTTAATGAGAAATTTGATGAGAAAAAGGAATATACCCAGATAACCAAGCATGCTAAAATCATGTTTTGTCATAGCTTTACGGCAAGCTTTGCTTCAATTTTTACAACAATAATCTGAAAACATTTGTTTTGTTTTGCTGTGTCAAAAAGTTTCGAACAAATTTGTGGCAAAATTTTTCGTCACAGGATGTTGCAAATGATAGAAAAACTTGTCCATAAATTTTACGCACAAAAGGAGCATCAAATAATGCTATTCACCATGTAACAGAAATTTTATGTCAATATGGCAACAAATCGCGTAATGTTAAGATAAAGTTTGTTTTTTTGCAAATAACATGACAAGCCTTGATATACACGGCATGACAGCAAATTTGTGGCAAAAATGAGGAAAGCCTTGATATACACGACATGACAGCAAATGTGTGGCAAGGATACTGCAAACCTTGCTTTCTACACGCAAGACGCGGTAATATTTAACCTGAAAGATAGCACTAGTACCACATACTGCCGCGACGTGGCGACCGCGCGTTAGTCTTTCTCGTATGTAAAAATCATGCCGTATTAGTATAAGAGGCGAGCCGATATGATGCGACAGCAAGTCTGGATCATGGATAAACTTCAATAACCTGAATATACTTTTGATGACTACGTAATTTAACACAAAGTCATGAGGTCTTGATAAGGAAAACCTGATCAGGTAATTTTAATTAAACGAAAATGCAATCTTGTTCTAGTATTCTACTGGTATAACTGTGAGAGTACAGCGCACAATAATAACTCTACATCAACCACACAGTGGCGCTACGGTAGTCGTACCGCGTACCAATACGGTGTACTAATAACGTATGCCTACAGTACGCACGTACGTGGTAGCTACGGTACTGATACGTTTAGAACGACATACGCTCACCATACTAGTTCCGTGGAAGTACATTGTTATCTGGGGTGTTTTGGAAAGCTCTCGAGATAACCTACAAGAATATGTAACGAGAAATAGTAGGTTCCATTTAAGAAATTAAAGGTAACCTTCATGTGACCCTCAAATTACTCTTCAAGGTCAAACCAATGGTACCATCTTATGTCCCCCTCGAAACTATACAACTTTTGTCTGAAACATTTTTTTGTATCTGCCTTACCAACGGAGAAATTTGGGTGGGTCCCGTAAAATGGCCCACCCTGTACATGTATGATACATATGGTATCTTATATATGGACATTTTTCGTATATGAGCATACATGATTATATATGAACATATGTAAAAATGTTTTCCCGGGTAGCCACCCTTTTAAATACAAAGTCAATACAATCATCAGCTTAGTTGACCGGGCAATCTTATTATCTGACGAAAAATTCCATAAAGAAAATTTAGAGACAGTAAAAAATATTTTAACTAAATAATTGCTTTCCGAAAAAGACCATTGACAAACACATAAACATTAGACTAAGACAACTCAGGGATCGGATTGACGCTGACAATACTGACACCTTTGACACAAGAAACTGTATACCACTCCCCTTTATAAAAGGACTTGGTAAAAACATTAGCTTAAATCTAAAAAAGGCAGGTCTAAACACCGTCTACACTGTCCCCAAAAAACTGGACACTCTCATAAAAAGGGCAAAGATAGACTAGAACACGAAAAGAGAACTGGCATTGTATACCACATTGAATGCAAAAACTGTAATTCCTCCTACATCGGACAAACAAAACGTCATTTAAACACACGAATAAATGAACATAAGAACGACATTAAAAAAAACACGAGAGCAACCATTCCGTGATCAGTAAGCACAGATCAAACAGTGACCACGAGTTTCAGTTGTCTAAAACGAAAATTTTACATTGTGAGCGCTCCACAAGGAAACGCGAAATAGCCGAAATGTTCTTCATAAAAAAACTACCGAGACACGTGAGTCCAAGAGTCCGAACCCTTTCCTCATACACATAAAGTCACATATTTACATTTTACTTAAACTTACGAATCAAACGGTCTAGCTAGATATTTTACTTAATTTTCTAACAACCAGTTACCTATTTTTACCAATAATTCCAGGTTTGACAATATGAATCTGCAACCACAGACTCATGCACTCACTCTGTTTCGGTTAAACAAATTACGCTACTTGGACAACTATAGGTACTTTCACCTTTATACATTACCATACTAAACAATACTTTCCATTTGTTTCTTTTTATATATTGCGGCTCAATTACCTTTGATTGTTTGTAGACCACATTTGAGAAGGACCCGATTAAGAGGTCGAAACGTTGTGAACTAAATAAAGATCACTTTCTTGCCAGTTTAGTCGACTTTTTGAAAAGTGTTCCTTCTCATATTTTTGTTACTTTAATGCCGATAAAATTAATAAAAATCTTTTCTCGCCAGTTTTGGCTGTCCGAGTGAATTTTTCAACTCTGAAATAATATAACGATTACCGCTGATACGATTTATTAAACACCATCCACATGCACTTTTGTAGAACGTGAAATTATTGAGGCAGTAGTCTCTATTACGTACTAGACTAAAAAAAGTCTGCCTCCATTTAGCATATTTTACATCGACATTGAGACGCGTCATTCAGTCGTTCATGAATGACACAAGAAAAAGAAAGGGCACAAAAATGAGACACCATGTTCCGTGCCATTCCGTGCGATTCCCGGAAACCGCGAAATTTCACAGCGAGTGGATTCCTCGTTGATTCAAGTCGCATTCACGGCGCATCGCATCGAATCCCGCGATGAAAAGATGTACCGCTTTTTGAATATATTCCAATTAAAAAGTCAGAGCTTCGTTACACTCAGCTCTACCTCTCCCTCTCCTCCTGTCCCTTTCCTTCGGGCCACATCGCCCGTTATCACCCTTCTCGCGTTCTTTTCCCGACTCGAAGCTGGCGACTTTTACTTCTGGCTTTTGCCCTTCATCAAGGAAGAAGCGGTGGAAGGAAAGAAAGAAAAATCGGTATACGGATTTTTCTCCCGCAATTACTTCGCTGCTTTCTGCTTTATAAAAAATTAGAAGCTCCCGCGAATCACTTTCTTCTACGGTTTTCCCTTCTTCTTACGCTCTCCGGTCATCGGCTCGCCTATATACGTAGCGGGAAGGTCGAGTAGTTTAGGTTTTTCAGAAATAACTTTTTAAGACTCGAGAAAAATTAACGGTTAGTTTAAGTTACATAATAAATTTCAATATTTTACGAAAACATCCAAGTAGAATGATTGGAAAAGAAGAATATTTTTTCCTGCGTTTCGAAATTAGAGGACGGTATTAGATAAAAGATATTTTTAAAGAAAAGCATTCTTGTAACCATACATGCGTTCGTTTTTTTAATTAATTTATTTACTTTACAGCTAACGCCATATCCTCCTCTCACTCTCTTCTCTCATAATTTCCCATGTTTCTACCTGAAATACAAAAAAATGTGAAAAGAGAAATTAGCGCACAAAATTGTTTGTCTTCAGTACTAATGTATCGTCCGATATTTTTTTTTACTAAACCAAATAACTCGAAGAAAAACCGGATTCTAACGAACAGTTTCGAACCAACTACATATCGAAAAACTATTCCGAATTCTATTCATTAAAAAAAATGCTTTAATCTTTTCGTGCATTTCAAATCAAAATTAACTTACCCTTAACACTGAATAAAGGATAAAGGTAACTCAGTGCAGACCAAAACTCAGCGAAAACAACAAAACTTTACTGTTCTTTGTGTGCAACCACCTACACACACTGATAGAAAAATATGTAGTATTTGAAACTATAATTGCATAGTAAAATAATTATACTCACACTCAAAAAAAAGAATTACTGCAATAGCCAATTTTTATTGGCTGTATAAAAGTTTTCTGCTGCAACCATTTAATTTTTGAAGCAGTAAATTGCAATGTGAATCTATGATTTCAGATAGACCAATACAACCAACTTTTGAAGCTAGTAAATAATTGGCTGCATTAGGCAATTTCTTAGCTGTGGTAGCGTTACCAAGTAGGTTGATAAGACAGTTGGCCGGGCTAGCCAACTCAAATTTGTCGTGCAAGTCACAACAGCTTGTGGCGAATAGATAGCACTAGTACCACATTCTGCCGCGACGTGGCGACCGGCGCGTCTTTCTCGTAAGTAAAAATCGTCCTATATTAGTATAAAAGGCGAGCCGATATGATGCGAGAGCGAGTTGTCTGGATCATGGATAGACCTCAATAACCTGAATATACTTTTGATGACTATGTGATTTAACACAATTTAACAATTAGTTACAAAGTGAATTTTTTAATAGGAAGCCTATTGATACCCCACCCCATATTAAAAACTGTCAGGGCTGCCTGAACCCTACTACTGCTCGGGATAATGGTTGGAGTAGCCAATTTACAAACCGCTGTGAAGTAGGCAGTTGGTTGGAGCAGCAAAGTCATGTATTAACTCCAGCCAAGTTTATAACAGCTTTAAAAATTGGCTGCTGCAACCAACAGAAATGCTATGCCATATTTGACTATTTAAATTGGCTGACGCAGCCAGTTCTAGGCTACAGCAGCCAATTCTTTTTTTGAGTGTATAAGATTACTTATCTTTTCTTTGAAAAATTTTTTCTTGTACTATTTTTTACGAGTGAAAAGTGATGTAACCAATGAACACAGTGAACGCAATATACGAGGGTGAGTGAAAAATTATCCGCACTTTTCGTTCTACAATTTATTTACACAAAAATAGGGGTTCAATATGTACGTCATTTTTCAACATAGTCTCCTCCCTTGGCAATGCACTTGGTCCAGCGGTCCACAAGCGTATCGCTTCCAAAGAAGAAGGTACATTTCTTCCAAGAAGAAAGCCACTTTTGCACCGCTTCCTGCAAGCCCAGATCTTGCTCCCTCCGACTTTCATCTGTTTCGGCCGCTCGAGGATGCTTTACGAGGTCGTCAAATTTCTACAGACGTAGACGTGCAGGAAGCGGTGCAAAAGTGGCTTTGCGACCAACCGAAAACCTTCTTCTCGGAAGGTATACGCATAAGCTTGTGCACCGCTGGACCAAGTACATTGTCAAGGGAGGAGATTATGTTGAAAAATGACGTACATATTGAACCCCTATTTTTGTGTAAATAAATTGCAGAACGAAAAGTGCGGATAATTTTTTACTCACCCTCGTATATATATACGTATAATAAAAAGCGGGGAATATTACTTCCAATATAAATATGATTATTACTATTATAACTACATATAGGTTATAATTATACGAAATTTTACTTTTGTTATTGCAATATTTATAACATCAAGAATTATTTAACGCCAGTAAATGACTAACAATGATTAAGCTTCTTTAATTTTAAAGAAAAATAATTCAGCTTCTTTAATTTCAAAGAAAAATATTACCTCGGCCAGGGTTTTTGCGCAATAAATTTTCTGTGTTGAAAAACACACTGCCAGTTATGGTCGATTAACAATATTTATAGTATACTTTACCAAATTAAAGGCTCGTTTTGGTTTATGACAACCATATCATAAGTCGTGAGATTGTAGTAACTGCAACTATTTTTCTCTGTCAGTGCAGGAACTATACTTGTCTGATATCAGCAACTGTCCGATACCTTCCCCTACATACAAAAATCTAAATAAGAGAACCTCATCGTGCCTGGTGAGAGTCCTGTGGCGAAAACAAAAAGCGTAATGAATAATGAATATTCTGTCAAGTTCAATAGTCGACAATTCACGGGGTTGGCGAGCAACTAGAGGATTATGCATCGCCAACGCTTGATCGGGAATGCAAAGGAGTCATGCGAGACAGGCCAAAGAATTTCTTTCCCGCGCACGTACGAGGGTTGTCCCTCACGGCCAAGTATTTAACGATGCACTATGGAGACACGAAGCCGAACAGAGGAGGAATAAGAAGCACGTGCCCAAGTGCCAGCGTGAACTTACGCACGTATGCACACGCGTGTGCACTGTGCGTGGCTGTTCGTCGCGATACAATACGCACGTGGCCGAACGCCACTTGCCTCACGTATCCCGGTTGGAATTCCCCCTCGGTTCTTGATAAAGATCGCATATCGAACTATGGAGATAGATAAAAGCATTGATGCGCGCACAAAATTACGCAATTTCTATATTTTTAGTTTTCTTGAGATTTTTTAGATTTTTTAAGAGATTTTTAGAAATATTCATATTTTAGCACTTTTGCAGCCGACGATTCTAGCGTGCGACTTGCTGAAGCGTATCTGGAAGTAATTTACAAATACTCATACTTGATTGCTGCGGAATTTTGATGTTAAAATAACAATAAAAACGAAAAACAATTAAACCAATTGAGTGAGGCTTATTGTCGCCAGTGGTAGCTTAACACGAGGAAGTTTCTTGAAAAAATTCGACCAAACTGGCATAAAAGATATATATTTAAGTTACAACGTTTCGACTTCTTATCAGGTCCTTTTCAAATACAATCTGGAAACAAATTTCAAGGTACAAACGCAATATAAAGTAAAGAACTGTTTGTACATAAGTTTGTGTTACATAGGAGAAAAGATGAAAAACGTACCTAATATTGACTGAACAATTTAATTTTATGCCGAAACAGGATGAGTACATGAGTTTGTGACAGCAAATTCATATCGTCAAATCTAGCATTTATTAGGAGTACAAATAAATAAATAAATAAATAAATAAGTAGGGGGATAATGAGTCAGACAATTAAATTAATTAATAAGTTAAGTGTAAGAGTCAAAAGAACAGTCTAGGTATACAGGGTGAGTCACAACATTTGTGCCAGAGCTCGTGAGAAGGTAGAACGGATCGAGATGAACAGAAAAGTCCTGAACCATTTGCAATTTTCACAATAGTTAACGAGTAATAAATTATCGAAAATCGTCGTCTTTGCCCTGCCCACTGTCCAATTCGAACGCGTGGCGAGATGTGACCGCACGGCGATCGAT
>NW_011966885.1:13680-34656 GCF_000949405.1 Vollenhovia emeryi | reverse complement strand
TGTTGTGACTCACTCTGTATAAAGGTAAATGATAAAATAATAAGAAGTAAAGAAATGTAGGAATAAATTAAAATAAATTAATTAATTGATGAGCTCATGGACTCACGTGTCTCGGTAGTCAGTAAAATTTAGTAGCGATGTTAAATATTTTTCTACGTTTTCGATTACATATTGTTATTCGAAATTTTACTTGTGGTTGTTATTGCAATATTTATAGTACATATCTTACCAAATTAAAAGCTCGTTTCGGTTTATGACAACCATATCATAAGTTGCCATGGACCAATATTGTGTCTGTGAGAACTACAATACATTGTTAGGTCAACCATAACTTGGGTAGTTGGAAGAATTATAAAAATGTGGTTGGCTCCTAAAATGACTATAAATTATAGTGAGATTGTCGTAATTGTAATTTTTCTCTCTCAGTGTATGATTTCACGTCCGGCCATTGTTTAATCGAAATGCATGACGAATGCAAATTCTTTTAGTATAAATTTCGATCTTTTCAAATTTATTTTCCATAAATTTTTCGGATATAGTAATATTTTTACAGCAATATTTGCCGAATAAATAAATCATTCTTGTAGCGATTACCTGGTTGCACATTGTTCTTTTTTTAATTAGAGCGAGTACCTTACTCGAAAAGGTATCGTGGCAATCACATCAGTTGTTATATATTCTCTCGTTGTTTCCATGCAATTAGATCCGCCACACACGTCAATTCCAGTCCGCATAAGGACCGTCTAACCACTCGTCATGTATCGGTTTCAACCAATTATTCGTGCTTGGCCACGTGCCCATTGCCACGTGTGCACTTTACTTACAAGAAATTATTCGCTCATAAAAGAAAGACAAAAATATAAGATAATAATGAATTGCACTTGAACGCCTTGCGTTTCGCCTTAGAAATTATCCGGGCCAGTTTTAATCGAAGTGCAAAATTTTCAAGCGTATCTAAATAAGAACTAACAACAAGCATGTAGAAAAAAATATTGGTCGATTTTGTAGGCATAGGTTTTAATAATAATTTATTTATCTACAAATAACTTTTTCTTTCGGAAAAATGTTTCGACAGATTATCAATGACGAATAACAACCCTGGTAACAATTTTTCTCAGAATTTTTCATGATTTTTATAATTTCTATGTAAATTTCAGAATTTTGCAGGGTTTTAGAATATTTTTCAGATGTTTTATACAAATTAATACACTTTTCAGGACTGTCAAGAAAGTTTATATCGCTTCTATAATTTTTCATATGTATAAATTCTGAAATATTCTCATTCTATATAATTTCAGACGTAATCTTATAAGATTTAAAAATTAAGATTTTTCAAAAATTATAGAATGAGAAATCTTAGAAATATAATATTTCAGAGTATTTACGTATATAAAACATTCTGAGAAAAGAAGTAGATTCTCTCAGTATTTCTGAAAGGTGTACCAATTTATATAAAAATTCCGAGAAAAATTTTCACCAGGGAATAATTAACTAAATTATTATACTAGAGACAGTACCGTTTACCTCGCATATGTGTTCGAATTGCACGTTGGATAATTAATAATATTACTTTCACCCATACATCAAGATTACACTGTTAATTGTCCCTGCCGGAAATAATTCTACAAAATTCTACAAAAAAATTAAATATAACTGCCAGAATCTACGAAATTCTACGTAAATTTTAAAAGTGTTATGAAAATCAACATGAAAATGCTAGAATTGAAACACTTTTGTTAATTTTTGTAATATTCTACAAGTAAGCAGATGTTTTAATTCTTTAAGATTTTGTTGTTTCACAAATTTTCAAAACCAGTAAAGTTTTGTACTAATTGTTACAAAATTGTACATTTTCATGAAATATTACTCGCAATAATTTCTTGATTTGAGAACATTGTAATTTGTGGTACTAATATTTTGTAGATATTTTTACAGAAAAATAAATGTTTCAACGAAGATATAAAAATTTCTATTTCAAGTCAATTTTTTGTAGTTATTTATAGAAATTTTTTCCGCTAGGGGTAAGACGCTAAAATATCTACGAATTAAATTCGTCACTAAATAATTAATTGTCAATAAAATGTGTACCTCTGGTTTTAATGCATATTATCAAGTCGCAGAGTGCATGCTCTTTCTTTCGACAAAACAGCTACCCTTTTCATTTATTATTCTAAATGCAATATTAATATCTGGTGACATATTATAACGATGTTGCAACACTATTACAGTATGGTTATGGAAATTCTGCCATTCATTGAGGGAGACGTAAACTTCCGTAAAGTATTAATGTTGAATATTTCACTGAAATGAATTCGGTATGTGAAAGATAACCTGCTACAACTACTCTGAAACTCCGTAATTACATATTTACATCCTTATTTGATCCTCATTTAACGCCTGGCATGTAAGAGGAAATGTGGAAAAATTCCGACTACAGAACTTTTCGAGCAAAGTGTCTGTAACACTCAACACGCTGAAATTTTACGGTATGATCTTTAACGTAGGATAATTATATAGTTTATACATATATATATATATTTATTTATTTGTCTCTCTCATCTCTAAACAAGAAAAACCCTCAAACCAGATCAAATTTTAAACATAACATTATAAGAAAGGTACAACGCAAGAAAGAAACGCTAATGTACAGACATCTCTCTTACCCATTGGTTACCGTATAAAGCGGTTTATTAATACAAATTTTTCCAACTAATTGGAACAACTCCGAAATAGCGAAAGATGAATCAAAAAGTTTGAAAACACTGAATTAGCTTAGCACTCACGGCACAAGTAGTCCGTTGAAATTTTTCCAAAGAGCTCCGAGCTAAATCGCTCGTCCTCATCTTCCGGAAGTGCTCCCGAGATCCTCAGGATTACGCGTGTTAGAGGGGGCAGCCGTGGACGTAGGTGACATTCCGGAAGAGCGCCGCTGCCGTGGAGAGAAACGCCGCCGTGGAAGCGGTGGATGGTGCCGGCGGTGGCGGCGGTGGTGGCGGATGGCTGGTCTGCGTTTGCGAATTGTACGGCGAACAATAAGTGTCTATGCTGCCATGATGGAGACTCACGCTGCGTACCAGAAGGTCCTTCTCGACGGTAGCTTGATGACGCAGCTGCTCCAGTCGCAGCTGATTCTGTCGCTTCCACTTTGTTCTGCAACGAAATCGTGGTGCAAAATCGTGGCTCACAATAATAAATAAGAGTACCTATATCTTCGGAAAGGTACTAAGCGCACATAACTTTTGAGCGAGAAAAATGACAGGTGAAGACTAGATCAGGGTTCGAAGCTGAAACCTTTCGCTTGTCAGGCGACTGCTCTTCTGTTAGTGAGCTCTGTCGAAGTCCAAACTCGATGTTCTTTTAGCTTGCCTGCTCCATTTATAGTAACCTTTATTAGCTGAATAAAGTAGGGATAATATGTATATGTTAGCAGCTCTAGAGCTGCTAGACTCTAGAGCGGTTCTTAATATCTCATTCGACGGTTTAATACTTCCTACCCCTTTCCCTCTTGATCTTACAATTAGTCTCTTCTACGATAAACTTTCCTATACCTTCGGTTTTGGTACCAAGTCTTCACTTGAGTCTCCGAGAGCGATAGAGCGTCTGCAACGTCGCTGCGGTCCGCTACGCTCAGATATTTTTGACAGCGGAACTTCCTCTCGAGGTAAGCCAGCTGTGCGTGAGTGAAAGCGGTTCGTCGTCTGCGTGGTTTCCTACCGGTTGGCGGTACACTGTTGGCGATCACCCCGCAAGATTTCCCAGACGTGGTTGCTGGCCCGGGCGACGGCGAGAGCGCTGGTGGAGGGCTTTCTAGACGCGTGCAAGGGCTGCTGCCAGGATCGATGGTGTCCTCTGAATCCGAATGGACCGCCGAATCATCCTCCGAGTCTTCTACAACATGTTTTGTGGGACCTAGAGATTCTCAGAAATAATACTTTTCCGATAGTTAGGTAATAATTATTAGGCATTAAGCTATCCAAAAGAATATATTCTTTGTAATAAAGTTAAGACAATATACATATAAATATACATATACATATATGTATACAGGGTGTACTAAAACCACCGGTTATCCTTTCAATCATAGATTTTTTAGAAAATTTCAAGAAGAAAATTCTAATACAAAAATGTCGAGGCTATAATAGTTTTTAAATAATAAGCCATTACATTGCACAAATGATAGGCCTGAGATTTCGCGCGCCCAGGTACGGCGACGTGACGAATGATTAAAGTGTACCCATAAATGTCGCCCTTTCTAGCATAGTAACGACCTTCATGGTAACTGATATTAATCGACCACTTTGACAGCTGCAACACTTTCAAGTTACAAAATGTTGCAAAGTTTTACTTGAATTAAATGAAAAGGGCGACATTCATAGGAATACTTTTATCACTCGTCATTTGTGAAATATAATCGCTTATTATTTAAAAACTATTATAGCTTCGACATGTTTGTTTTAGAATTTTCCTCTTGAAATTTTCCAAAGAATCTATATACAATAGGGGTTCTCATTTAAGGTTTCAAAGTTACCCCCGCCCCATCTCCAGGGGGAACAGTAGGCGGATAACTTTTTCGGGATGGAATTGCCCCCTCGAAAATATTGAGGGTTTATTTGGAACATTTTTTCGTACAATGCTTATTTTCCCAGATATTTTGCAGTCTTGAGTTAAAATGCCACCCTGTATGATATTTAAAAAATTTCTAAATTGGTATCACTAATTTTTATTTTCTTCTATTTATTTATACAGGATTATTTCCTAAGTAAAGACCGTTGCATATTACAAAAGTTTTAGTAGTCTTAAGGCTACAAGCAAATCGACCAAGTCAATCACAGTCAAACATTCTTATTATGTTATGAAAGTTCTTGATTGTGACTGGCGATTATGACTGAAACTTTTGCACGTGTAATGGCCTTAAGTACAAAAAAGAATATTCCTTAGCCATAGACATAGAAAATAATATCCATGTTCGTTGGCTTATTTTATAGAAGAAAATGTTCTATGAAAATATAACTTTAAGTACTTTGTTATTAAAATTTAAATTTGAGAAAAATTTTTGAAAAATTTAAGAAAACTCCTAGAGATATTTTATTCAAATGTGGTTAAGTTTTTTTTATTAGAACCAGTTTTTTTTCAGTACCGACGAAACATTTTTATTGTAGATCCACTAAGGACGTGTGTATGTGAGACCATGAGACAATACCATGAGACAATTTTTAATATATATATATATAAAATAAAACTTGTCTCATGGTTTTTTGATGTGATTAGTCGTTTTCGAATTAAAATAAAAAATGAAGTTATAATTACTTTTTAATTACCTGTATAAAGAAATAACATATATGTTGATATGTGTAGGTATCACTGTCTAATATAATAATTACGTTTACTGTATACCTACACAGAGAGGAATTTATCAGAGCCAACGCGTTCCTTCACTGGGTATTAATAACTATTTTCTGGCTGATCCAATCAATGGATTCAGCCGGTCGAACAAAGTCTATTACCGAAACAATAATCCAGCAAACCTCAATGGATCGTGATCGATCTCGGTTAGAGCAAACCATCTCAATTACCGAAACCTGCTACACCCTCTCAGGATTAGCCAATAGATTCGCAACGGCGCACTAGGGGGTAATAACCTTCGATAGAAACCTCGAGACTAACGAGTCCTAACGAATCTTTCGGCATCTCGAGCCATCTGTAGAATTGTTCTTAATGGGGTACCACCTCCGAGGGCGTTAGTCACCCCCAGTGGTTCTGCATTTAAAGAATAGAAACGCACCACAGGATCCACTTTCTAACGAGAATTCTGACGATCCGTCACGTGTTTGGAAATGTTGGCGTGGAACAAAACTTTCGTAATTACTCGCACAAAATTAAGGGAGTAGATCATTGTAGAAGGTAAAAAATCCATCTTTCTTAATTTTAATATGTATATTATATAATATGTACAAATAATCAATGAGTATAAACGACCTAGGCTGGCAAATCTCTTTATTTAATAGATTACGACGTTTCGGCCAGTAATACTAGCCCTCTTCAAGTAAGACTTATGCTGACCTTATCAATTGTTGCAGCAAAACATCTACAAACGTATACATAATAGTGGTTATTAACAATAAATTGAAGATTAGAAAAGAAAAGAGTTAAAATTGATTAACTTACAGGAGACAAGTCGTAGTACATATAAATTGAATATATAAAACCATCAGAATAATAAAAATCATTACAACACTCTGTGCACCGACACATAAATGTCTAGTCCAGATATAAAGTCACAGGGAAACTGCCGAGATTGTCGAGTGGGAACGGTAGTTGCGGTCAACGTATCGTCAAAACATAAAATCCGGACGAGAAAGACACAAACATAAATAAATAAATAAATTAGATACGAATAATTCTATCGTAGATAGAGTTAAGATTGTCCATGTCTTGTTGGAGGTTGATCGTGTTATTGCATTTTTTCATGAAAAACATCTCGGCAATCTCTCTCTTCCTATAATGCGACTCTTTGTGTAAGATAGTAGGGTTCGACCAATCAAAATCATGATCGAAACAGGTTCGGTGTTTGCTCACAACGGAATGATTTTATAATTTTAAGAAAGTTTGGGTACACATAATTATATGTATATGAAAAAGTTATTCCCAGATGTGTCAAAATAATTTACAATTTTATGTATTTTCTGTTTAGTCAAAGCCATGTTCCGTTTTAAACTTTATTTAAAAGATCGAGTAGGAAAGATGTATTACTTATACACAGGAGCATGTTTGAATTATTAATATTTTGGTCATTTTCAACCGATTGCATTTAACTTATTAGACGACAATGTTTAAGTATAATCGTGCTTATTTCCGAGTTTCTTTTTCGAGGGGCGATAAGAAATATGATATTCTTATAAATATATTAAACATTTAAAAACAGACACAATATAACCCTATGCGTTTGAAATCAATAATTATTTTGTTAATCACGGTAATTTTCGCGATTCGTACGGAAGAGCTCGATCACTTCTTGCAATTAAAAATAAATCACCGTATTCCGACAATACCGCGTTAGAATAATATCATCGATCTAGCATCTCGCGTTGATTACACAGCCCCACAAAAAAAATGTGTGTATTCAAGAAAATAGCTCAAGAAGCAGTTTGTCGGGGAACTTTAATGCATCTTTTGAGTTTAGGAAGGATTTGAGACCTGACGGTGCAACTCTGACCTTGAATTCGTATTCAGCGGATCAAAATACTAAAAAAAAACATATTCATATTACTTGAGTTCCGCAGACCGAGGGGTGGGTACGTCTACCAAAAATGCCAGTTTCGTGAAATTATGAGTTTTTTTTTAGATTAGGGACGATATATCTAGCAATTGTTCAATTCTGACCTCGGATTCAGATTCAGATTCAGCGGGTCCCAATATATAAGAATACACTTCCCAGTGAGAAATGATTCGTCGATCGATGTCGATTCGACGAATCATTTCTCACTGGGTTGTCTGGTCTTAGGCCCAGACAACTTCTTTTTGTGTTATTTATCATGATTTCTGCTTACTGCTCTGTACGTTTTGAGTGGTAACGATACCTTGAACTCGGTCGACCAATACATCTCCAAGAAGATCTCTGATCAGGAAAGACTTGTGCTCCTGCATCATCGCCGTCAGCGAAGCGACGCACACGTGACGTCCACGACCGTCGATTGTCAATCGAAATTGTACTCTCCTCAGAATCGAAGCAACAATAATACGAAACGACGACAGCTCAGCACGGATCTCGTGAACGCACTCGCGCCTTCGCAGGGAAATTCGCGACTCTCATGCTATCGTATGGACGCTCGACGTCGTTCTGCATCGCCGACGGCCACCGCGGCTGACCGGAAACCTGGTCCCTAAACCCCGACACCATCGTCACCCTTATTGCCGCCGTCGACTATCGCGGGGGTGGAGACACGCGTACTGGAGGATCTGCAAGTCGAAAGGGGGTGATACGCGCTCGCGTACCCTCCTCTCGCCGACCCCCCTCGAATTAATCCGCCTGTTTATTTTGAACGGGCTGCCTAATGCCCGCGCGATTTCGCAGCCATTTTGGGGGTGGAAGCGCCATGCTCACTCCACCACGGGACCGGCACGCTTTACCCGATTGGTTCGCGGAGACTAGGACACGGGGGTGAGAAAACGAGGCTCCGGCGTCGCTATTGGTCGGGGAATTCCACAGTCAGTCCTTCTCACCCTCGCGATCCGGTAACTCGGTGCATGCTTCGATTTAAGTGGACGCGGGTGAAGGTGCAAGGGGCGGTGGAAACTGAAGACTGAGATGGAAGGCTGGGGAGGAACGCGGGAGAAGAGACGGCAGCAGATGCAGATGGAGAGAGGAAGTCATTCGCGAGCGATTACTGCGAAACGGGAGGAACAAATTGAATGTGAAACTTTTCCGCGAGTCGTACGATATACAGTTGGTTTCTATGATTTCAGAGCTTGAAAGGCGGATGCTTGCCGAGTTTCCGCTGTGTTGTCGGCCTCGGTCGTCTCGTTGCTCGCGCTTGTTGGCTTCATTACGAGAAGCTCCAAGAGAAACGCGGCTCCGAGCGAGGCACAATAAATTCTAAAATCGTTCAATCGAAAGAAACCAGCTCATTCAATATTAGTATAAGCTATAAAAAAAACCAAGACGTACACACCGCGCACGAGACTTGTAATCTTTTACCGTATTCTTCGCGGAATACGATGCACAAGGAATACGAAGGAATACTTACGTGTGAGATGTTTTATTAGTGATATAACAACGTAATTCAAAAGAATACACGAAGAGAAAAATATTATCTTACGGTAATGACCGAGCTGGATTAATTTTATTTTTGAAAACCGTATAGAAATAAAATATCTTCGTACAAGCAGGTGGAAATAAGCTTTATACAGTCGGGCTAGGTCTTTGTGCCTAACAATATTATTGCATGAAATTTATATACATTTTTCAGCTCAGCAAACTACCATCGATCTAAAAACGCGCTCCCATTATGCAATTATTTCTTATCTTCTATTTCCGAAGAATATCTTGTCGACAGTCTCGTGGAAAGTATACGCGAAAACAAAATGACTCTCATTAAACTGTAGATTATAAGTGTGGGCTGTGCGCTTCCTATCTCAATCAAAGAAATTGTCGAGTACAGATACATATTAGATATTGTAAAAAGAAAACGCAGAATTTTTTTAATCTCTTTATCTTATTAATTTATTTTGGTCCCATGCCGGAAATAATTCTACAAAATTCTACAAAAAAATATAATATTGTAGAATCTAAGAAATTCTACGTAAATGTAAAAAGTGTTAGAAAAATCAACACGAAAATGCTAAAATTGGAACACTTTTGTTAAATTTTGTAATATTCTACAAGTAAGGAGATGTTTTAATCCTTTAAGAGTGTGTTGTTTCTCAAATTTTGAAAACTACTACAGTTTTGTACTAATTTTTACAAAGTTGTACATTTTCATGAAATACCATTGTACTTGCAATGATTTCTTGATTTGAAAACATTGTAATTTCTAGTACTATTTCGTAGATATTTTTACAAAAAAATTAATGTTTCAACGAAGATATGAAAATTTCTACAAATTTCAATTTCAAGTCAATTTTTTTCTAGTTATTTATAGAAATTTTTTCCGCTCGGGTCGTCAAATCAGAATCAATCTTTACAGAATTAATCAGTCACCAATCAATTTAATTTACTTACCACCATGCTCCGCGAGAGAAACTCGAAGAAACAATTTATTAGCATTTTTGCGATAAATACTTGATAATAAACAAGATGGATATACAAGTTCCTTCGGCGAGCGTTATTCGAATTTCGTACGAGACAAATAAAATAAGTAGAGATAAAGCAGAAAATAATTTGACTCTCGATTATTTGTTTAATCAATTAAAAGCCTGCTTCACAATTCAACGGAAACTTTTTCGAAACTAATATAGTCATGAAAGCATTGCCGACAAAACACTGAAAAAAGTGGGAGAATGACAGAAAAAAGTAGATATAAAGAACAGTATTAAATATGACTATTTTGACTATTTATTTTGCTTTTTTCCAAGTCTTTAATTTAACTCCTTCTTTGTTATTTTCTTTTTCTTTCAATATGTGCAACTACGTGCAATTCTTTGTATATAAACTTCCCGATGTTTCTAATGTCAATTTTGACCATTGTTCATCAGTCGGTCATTCTGAATTTGCATTACACTCTCATGACATATTTATAACTTTTTTTGGTCTCAATACTTTTCCCCTTTTTCCTTATATTTTATTATTTTAATTGTTTTTCTTTAAGGAACGGAAACGCTTTTCAATTTTTCTCCAATAGAAAAATATGCACGATCAAGTACCTTCGTATCTTAAGGGCAAAATTTAGTTCCTCTTTTTGTAGTCTTATGTTGAACATAACAGATGTTTCCGATATGACGGTTTCCAATTTTATTCAAAGTATATCTACACTTTTTTTGCGCCAAACTTATAATCTATAATAAATAAGTAAATCAACTTTATTCATTTTATTCTGCTTCACTTCAAGTTTATTTAACTTTTAGTAATTCCAATGATTCCATCTACGATCATTACTAGCGAAAGAAGAGATATTGTACGTATAATACCCTGCAGAGATACGTATATGGATAAAAATACACGAGTCTCGCAGATTTCACCATATTTGGCAAATTCTATATTAATATATAAACAGACAACTATCAAAGCTATCAGAGCTATCAAAAGATATCATTAGGTCCTTAAAATTTCAAGTTCAGTTATTAATTCATACAAAAATATTTATACGTTTTAACCTAACTTGGTCATCCTCAGCAATATACAGGGTGATTCAGGAGGAATGTCAATATTTTGGGAGGTGATAGTATCGGTCATTTTGAGCAAAAATGTTCATATGAATATATGTCCTATTCCCCACTGTTTCCGAGATAGAGCTACTTGAATGTACAATTACAAAATTACTGACAATAAAGAAATACTACGTACTATTTCTAATATTTATTGTTCAAGTGATTTTTTACAAATTATAATAAATTTTCAAAAATTCCACCGTTAACATTAATGCATTTTTCAACTCTTGTGTCAACTTGGCGTGTTGCTCGTCTAAGTACATCGTGACGACCTCGGATTCAGATTCAGCGGGTCAAAATACATAAGAATGCACTTGTCTGGTCTTAGGTCGGGACAACTTTTTTTGTGGGACTATGTATTTAGACATTTTCGGCTGACAGACAAGGCTGTAACAATCAAAAAATAAAAACCTAATAAGTTAGTGCCAAAAGAAAGAAGAGAGGAAAAGGTATATACTCACATAGAGCCGTGTGGAACAATGTGGATGACGTTACAATAGTGACGGGTAAAGAACAAATGCCAAGGATAAAAATAAGTTGATAGAGGAATAGTAATTAAAAAGCAATGACAAATGGTCGAACAACAGTCAGCGTAATATTAAATTACAAGTTAAAAATCTATATATCTTTGTGTGTTGCTGAAGATGCCTAAATTAGGTCGAAACATATAATTTTGTTGTCGATTGAAATTTTTTGGACCTAGTAAGATCTTGGATAGCTCGTGAGTTTATTTACTCAAATGGCCGTTTATTTATTCATATAGCTTTTGCTTATAACAAACGCTTTCCTTCTTATAATAAGCTACTTCTGTAGCGACGCCAGTATGTGGGCATTAATTAAGTACCAATTAATTCTGATCGCTCACGCGAGCTCACCTTGACGCAAGTGGTGAAGCTAGTGATGCCGGAGTAGATTCCTCATTCTATCTTGGAATTTTTTGGCAAGTGTAATGCCGCGTGGCGTTGCATAAAGTATCATGTTAACGTAACATTCCGTCGCCAATGCAAAAACTGGCGCCAGGCAACATCGACAATAACGGCGTCGCGCTCCCAGGAACGAGAGACCCTTCGGCTTCGGAGGAGCGAAACGAGGTTGGCGCGCACGTTTCCGAATTCATTAGGCTTAATGTATGCGGGAGATTAATTCAAGGGGTAACAAAGCGGCCAGATGCTTTCTTCATGAGTGCGAAAAAAAGAGCGCCAGGGAAGAATGCTGGAATAAATACATGCCAGAAGGATCGTCGAGGCTGTGAGAAACAAAGGGTCTATCGAAGTTGGCGTCTCGACGCGAGTATAACAGTGTCGATCGCTGCTACTACCGTCGTAACAGTCAAATCGAGGACTTGGAAGCCAGTAATTGTCAAAACTTAATATTCCAGGCTACACTGACAGAAAGAAATCGTATTTATATTGGAAGTAATGTTCCCTGCTTTTTATTATACATATACGAGTATACATTGCGTTCACTATAATATGTTGATTGGTTACATCACTTTGCACTCATAAAGAACCCAAGGAGAACAGAAAAGTCAAAATAATGTCAATTTGACATCAAATTGACCAAATTTACGTCATTTTTTGGTCATGATTAAAAATCTTAATTTCAGATTACTTAAAAATGGCTTTATATTGACTT
Organism: Vollenhovia emeryi; assembly: GCF_000949405.1. Lineage (NCBI taxonomy): Eukaryota > Metazoa > Arthropoda > Insecta > Hymenoptera > Formicidae > Vollenhovia > Vollenhovia emeryi. The sequence continues at coordinate 22,158 of NW_011966885.1, read as the reverse complement.
CTTAAAAAAATTTTTTTTCTTAATATTTAGAAAATGTAATACGTTTCTTGACTGTATAAATGCTTATTATCATAAAAATGTATAATATAAAAAAGTATGACGTAAATTTGATCAATTTGATGTCAAATTGACATTATTTTGACTTTTCTGTTCTCCTTGGGAATAGTACAAGAATTCTTTTTTCAAAGAAAAGATAAGTAATCTTATACAAATGTATAAATTTACCCATATTCATGACATCTTATACGGTTTTCTTCTTACGAGAAAGTCTTATACCGCGCGTTTCTCTAGTGAAGACATTCGAAACCACTTCACTTTTGTTTACCATGTGATTAGTAAGGTGGGTGATAGAAATGTAGTTAAAACTATTATTGTGATTGTATTTACTGTATAAAAATAATTTACTAATTTACTATTCATTGCCTGGATATTTTAACAGAATAATAGTTAAAAGCTTATATTTTATAGTAAATTTTTTAAATAGTTGCCATCACTGTGTCTATATGGTTGCTACTACTAATATTATAGTAATAATTACTATAAAAATGATATTTCTGACTATACATATATACATATATATGTATGTTACTGTGCAATTATAGTTTCAAATACTATATATTTTTCTGTCAGTGTACATTACACAGTTTTTAAATAAAAACAGAAAGGTACGCCATATCTACTTTGTTTATCATAAATAATTCCAACTTATGTATAAGTTTGTAGAAAATTGCGCAACTCGGAGCAAAGAAATTCACTTGATCGCGATTTTAAGATAATGAGATATAATGTTTCTTCTGCTTTCTCTATTAAATTTCCCGCATACACTATCTCGATATGCTCGGTTTAGATTTTTTAGGACATTGTCTCATTCTTCGTATTTCGGAATCATGACTTTTTCGGACACTGTCTCATTTCTAAAATTTCAGAATTGACTTTTTTAAGGAACAATATACCAACAATATACGGAGAGAATTTTCTCTTAAAATTGATCCTGAGAATTATCGCGGGACAACATGGCTTTTTGTAAAACTTTATGAGAGTTTTTCGAAAGTTTACCATACATTTTACTAATAAAATGTATAATTACTAGTGAAATGTATGGTAAAGTTTCAAAAAATTCTCGTAAAATTATTTGAAACGTCGTGTTGTTCCACGATTATATAATTTTCAGGATAAACGTTAAGGGAACATTATCTCCGTGTGTTTTTCAAATTTTGGCATATATTTTTCGGGACTTTACATGTCCATCGAGTTATTTATATCGCACATCGTACATGTATGTGTATTTTTGTCGAATCCTCTTCAATAAATTAAGTTAAGTCGAGGATAAAATAGCCCTCGAAACCATTTCTAAACAATCGCGTGATTTACAAACGTCATAATTATGGTGATTTAAGGCGCTTCTTTATGAACAGATTTCGTGCGACCACACGCGTGACAGGAGTACTGTACAAACAGTTTATCGCATTTATTCCATTCTCGATGAAGGCAAATTAATGATAATAAGAGCGCGGGACAGTCCGTATGGAATTAGCTACGAATCATCTCTCCCGCTGACTGATCGTTATCGGCAATTTGCGACGTTTGCTCCCCCGTGGGATTCGAGATCTCGGGGGGGGGGGGGGGAATGTTTCTCTCCCTCCATCCCATTTCGTTTCTCCGCGCATTTGTGTTGCACAAATGGGATTTCGTCGGCAAGAAATTACTTCTGCGATCGCGCGAGGGTCGACCAGATAAGCAGATTAGAAGCCAATAAATTTTAACGTGTTACATTGGCAAGTAAGCCTACCCAAGTGATACATTTCGAATTTTTTCAAACTTGGCGTAAACGTAGACTATGAAAAATGTTTCACCCATGCCCTTGCATATCTTTTCTGTCCAAGAGTGGGTGCACGAGAACAGTTACCGTTTCTTAAATTCAAAAAGTTAAAAAAAACAAGAGTTTTTTTTAGATCGCTGATTATGAACATAAAGTAACAATATAATATACGCCTAAATTAGAGAAACTATCTGGTTAAAAAATTTTGTTGCAGATTTTTTAGATACGTGAAATGAATGTCGTGAATATGACGCTCGATCGACCGAAGGCTTAAACAATGTCTGGCGTACTCAAAATAATAACGGCACGGTCTCGTATCATTCTGATGACTAGTTAAATACAGATAAAGGACCGCGAGGAGAATCATGCCGGAGCGATTTAGAACAGAAGCGGTAACGGGGGGTGGCGGCCACGGAGTCGCAATGTGGAGGATCTCGAAATCGTTAACAATCGCGGCAGGCGCGAGCGAGATCCATTGATGTGCGATCGCGCGTGTGAATATAACTGCCAAGGTGAAGTTTCCGTATGAAACGGCATCGTCCGGCCTGTTCCGCTTTCATGGAAAAACACAAAGCCCTCGGGTTTTAAGTGAAAATATTGTTTTTTAAACACCGCTAAGGGAGTGATGGAAAATGTGATTTGCGCTCTCTCTTCAATTCGCATCGATCGGGATTCAGGAGAACATTTATGCAAAATTAATAAAAGTGTAAAATATGATCTTTTCCTATTTCATTGTTTATACTTGTTCAGCTAAAGCTGAAATCAAATAATATATTAATAAAAATGATAAAGTCACGATGCAAAGTGACTAAACGTTCGCAAATAATAGCGCATTATCCTTTTCAGAGCACCATCTTGTTGCAAATACCCTTTGATCTGCATTAAAACTCGACGTTACTTTGTATACAAATTTAAGTATCAATTCTTTAAACATCGCGGGGAGAGTAATTAAAAGCCACTTCGCATCGATAGGGATTCGTAAGTTAATTAGAAACGAATGCACTTGTACGGAGCATGACTTTTCCTATTCCGTTGCTAACTCATTAAATTAAATCTGAAATCACATAATATATCAATAAAAATGATAATGTCGTGATGTCAAGTGATTAAATATTCGCAAATAACGGTGCGTTATCTTAGAACGTATTGTCTTCTCGCAAGTATCGTTTGATATGTGCCGCGACTCGACGTTATTTTGTATACGGACTATTTTTTTTTTAAGAGGGAAGGAGACACTCTCCAAGAATGATGGTTATGGGAAAAGGAGTGCTTGAACACGGACGATGGTCAGGCCCCTGCGGTTCCAATTACGATTGAAAGGCGCTCCTGTTTGTTCGCCTCCTACAACTGCGGACTCTTCAGTGCCTCATAGAACCGTACTCTAGCCCCATGGCCACTTTTGAGTTCGGCGAGCACGTTTCCATAGTGAATACGCGATTTTCGCGATCGCAACGGCAACTTCCTCCGAGAGGTGGATTTCTATTCTGCTATTTGGATACAATTAACGCGCGATTCTCGCATGCTGCGCACCGAGATTACACAAATTTCACATCTCGCAGAACCTTTCAAGGCTATCGAATGTTTGTTATTAATCCCAATTGTAATTTCTTTTTTTTGTGGATTCTTGAAAGTATACGCCGGATGAAATGAGAAACGCATGACTTTTGGATCGTCAGATTCAGTGTTCGCCTCTCCATAATTCATTTTCTCGATATCGCGAAACGGGATGACGCTGAGCACACCAGTTACTCGACGTTCTTGCTTTTGCGCAAAGTGCCGAGTAATCAAAGGAACGATTGTCGACACAAAGGTGCTTGATTGGCTCGTTTATGTTACGGTAATGCCCAGGCTACCGGATGACATGGAATCCCGTGAAGAAACCTAAGTGTCTCGCTCTTCTCTAGCGAGCTCTCACGAGATCACGTAAAACGTAGTTATCGGCAGCATTAAGCGCCTTGATTTATTAGGTTTTATTTCAGACAGTTATAAAATTGCAGATATTGATTAAAATGAAAAATACCCTGTAAATAAAAAAATGTGTATAATTTACTGAAAGAATGGTATTGTGCTTTTAAGTTCAACAACATTTTGAAATCCTGAACTAAAATTCAACCAAAACTGCCTCTTATGTTCTTTTGGTGCAATAAGTCGTTTTTAAATTTAAAAAACGTAATATAATTATTCACATGCGCACGCTCGATTGATAAGAAAATGTGTCTATACACGTCAAATTTGAATAAAATATCTTTAATTGTAGGTGATTTTTCAAAATTAATATTTTTTTTTCTCAAATTTAACACCCTGTGTTTTAAAACCAACAACGCATTTTAGGACATACATTTGCGGGACATTTTGTTGATAAAATAAGCGAAGAAATATTTCCTTATATTTTCGGTACTTGGAAATTACTTTGTATAATATAAGCAAAATAGACTTTAAAATATAATCTGAGAAATATTTCTCTTCAAAGATGACATATCGCTTTGATTATATAATTATTTTATCAAACAATATACTACCATATAATGTAAACGTGGACAGTATCGATATTGCTGATTCTCGCGATAAGCTGTACGATGTTTAATTGCAGGAATGTCTGGGAAATGCTTTTATCACGATTCCAGATTTGTCTGTTATCGAAAAGATAACGATCGACATCGTGGATTAAGACTAACGCTATCAGCGAGAGATCTCGCGGTTGAAAGCCCGGGGCAGTGGCGCGCGACGAGAACGCGGTAACGGTGGTGTATCAGTGCACCCAAGTTGGAAGGGTGGCTTGTTTACTAGCGACAGTTGATTTGACAAAGCCACGGGTCCATTTATACGAGCGAATATTACAGGGGCGCAGTCGAGGGGCGGCTTGTTATCCGCTCATTGAAGTTAACCACGAGGCTAAGTGCGCGAGAAGGGTAGGGACGACGGTAGCGACGGAGGCAGCGAGGACCGGAGGGATCGGTGGGAGATTCGCCACGAGGATGAGTAAAAGAACATGGTAGAGAGAAGAGAGAACGGAGGGGGGAAAGAGAGGGAGGGGGAGGGAGAGGGAGGGAGGGAGGGAGAGAGAGAGAGAGTTTGTGTGAAAGCCTGCGAGCCAATAAGAGGCCGGATCGTCCCCGCCGAGTAACCACCCGGGCTTTCCGCCGGTTTATTCGACCGAGATTGAAAAGTTAGCGCCGGCTGGCTCGCGGTATCCGTGAATCGCCACCCTCGTAACCCCTGTTGATTCTCCCAGTTAAAATACGTATCTATGAAAAATGGCAGAGTTTGCATAAAATAATAAATGTCTGGAAGCAGCAGAGAAATCATTCGTCGGTTATCCTATCAATTTTTAATATTATCGTAAATCGTAGTCTAACATCATATAGAGATGAATCTGTTAAATCTTATACGAGGCCCCTACGATAACCATAACAAAAGTTCTGCATAAGTTTTACGTAACAAAAGATAAGCGAAATTATTTATTACTTGAGTACTTATTTGTCACTATAAAGGCAAAGGCTCTTCACTTGTTGTACCCCTAAACACAATTAATGACTTGAAAAATTTCATTAGAATCCGAATAATGAGATTTTAAATAGAAAAGTGCCTCCTATATGTATAATAGGGGCCTCCTAGAACTTAATTGATTAATACAAGGAGTCTCATTTTTACTAAGTACAATTTCAATAACGGATTCTGCAATATTATCTTAATAAAGATTATCACTTTTCGTGTAATTTCGTAATTTCCAACGAATTATACATATATCTTTGCCTACTTTATTTAGCGGGATAGAAATCGTAACTAAAAACTCGCGGGAGAGCCAGGTCGAAGCGCATATAACGTCTCTGAAAATGTTTACTTCTGCATAACGCTGTGGTGCCTGCACTCGGTGATTCTCTGACACGTGGATAATTAATGCAGGGCCGGTGTGAATATCCTCGAGATCGGATGTTAAAGTGTACCGCAAGACAGAATGAATATGAAAGGAATTTAACGTTTGATATAGAATCGCGCGATCAAATCACGTGCAACGAAAAATTTAAACAAGTCGCAAATATAAAACAATCATCCGTTTTACCTAAAAAAAAACATTACGTTTAGAAACGAATTCGTTTATCTGGTAATTATAAAGTAAGAAAAATGTGCATGATTTTTTATGCGTCTTATAAGTGTACGTGCGTATGTCGACGATGTGAAAAAAGCTTTGGAAAAATCTGCCAGTAACGAAAAATGAAGTAAGAGGGAGATGATTCTTCTGAATAGGTCGGTAAAGATGGAAGAGGGTAACGGAGGGTGACGCCGCGTCCCCGAGAAGGGAACAAAGTTTCTGAGTAACCGACGCGAAAATACGGGTAATAACTACTTTCTCATGTTATAATTACGGAATAATTAATTGAAATGTTTTGCTGTACGCAAGGGTACTTAAGTAAAATGAAATGCGGGCGAGACGAAGGTGAAGACTGCTGCTTTTTCTCCCGACGAGGAGAGATCTCGGTGAGATTTCTTTTGTTTTATGCTCTACGTTATTCTACGCGCGTGAGAGAAATTAGGTAGGAAATCTCTTCGTAAAAAAACTCCTGGTTAATTAATTTACAAGAGTGTTTAATTGGTCCGCCGCGATGGTTCTCTGGCGAAAAATTTGTTAAATTAATTCCCTAAAATATGATGGTAGAAATAGGGAAACGCGCGTTAATGGTGATAGAAATAAAGCATCGGGAATAAAGTATATTAACAGATTTCATGCCCGGTTAATTTCTTAAATCGAAAATAAAAAGGAAACAGAAGAAAAGAGCGTAATTAAACTGCGCCCCATTTCGGAAACATTCAGTATATTTGTTGCAGAGATAAATGTATATCTTATATTATAATAGAAACGATATTAAGAGTAGACGTAAAGTTTGATTGTCTCGACATTATCGCGCTACTGAGGATAGCTCAAAACAGAGCCGAAACGTACGTTATTTTTATTTAATATAATTATATATAATATTTTTAATTAATATAACTGCATTTCAACTTTCAAAGCTTCCACTTTGTTTTATTTATTGATTTTAATATCGAGATTCTTTACTTATTTACTCATTTATCAAAACTTTTTGAATATTTATGACATTTTGTAATACAAATGAAAACCAAAACAGAGAGAGAGAGGGTAGGCCTCTCATAAGAGTTATTTGAAGGTCACATGAAGGTCACGTTTAATTTGTTAAATGGAACACCCTCTATATTTTTGGATATTCTTGTAGCTTACCTTGAGAGCTTTCCAAAACGCTGTAATAAAATGTTTTTTCGTTAAGTACTTTTTGAGTTACAAAGCTTGAAAGTAACAGTACCGCCGGCATTAGTATTACCCAAGATATACCACGTGGAGGTTGCGCGGTCGGATTGCGCGGATCGGAACTGCACCCACAACAGCCGACATTATTCTGTGCATAAAACTATTAAGGAAAGATAATAAAAAAATGAATATTTTATGAGATATTTTATAATTTATGTCAAAATATTGGAATTTAATTACAGTGTTTTGGAAAGCTCTTGAGGTAAGCTACAAGAATATGCAAAAATATATAGGGTGTTCCATTTAAAAAATTAAACGTGACTTTCATGTGACCTTCAAATAACTCTTCAAGGTCAAACGAATGGTACCCTATTATTAAATGTCCCCTTGAAACCATACAACTTTTGTCTGAAACATTTTTGTCTTAAACTTATGGATTTTGAGAGATTTCAGTGCGTAGATTAAAATGGCCTACCCTGTATGTACGTTAATATATTCTGCATTTTCCAGCTCTGGCATTTCCTGTTAGCCGTGCGTCGCTTTCATCCACCAGCTGTCTCAATATCTTGAAAAACTCCTTTGGACACTTGGTTATTTGTTACCGCGACATCACATCCGCATGCAGTATCAACGGAACAATGGCAAGCCGCAGAATCCTAGAAGAAATTGGATCACGCGATGGGCAAAGCGAGGACGTGCCTTTGTTAGCGTTCACTTGTTCTCCCTTTGTTCCAGACATTGTTTCTGATAACTCTTCCCCCGTAACAAGGGAGAAGCTCAATTAGAACGGTTTGAGGACTTAAACGCCCAGAGGCTGTTACGGTTTAAGAGATAAGAACCGCAATACCGACACCGATCGGAGAACATTGTAATCGTAAGGAGCAAGACAATCATTTATACACGCATGGACAATTTATAACGATTTATTTGTGTGAGCAAAATTTTTCAAAATACTCCCATCTCATAACCTGTAGAGGGTCGGCATTTTTCCATTGAAATTCGTAATTTTTTTAACAGAAAATTTATGCATATATGTAATCTACATGTTCCGCCAAGTTTTTAAGTTTGCTCCTGGCCACTATAATGGCTAGTCCGGCCCCGAACGGTATGGAAAATACAAAAAAAATTTTTTAATTTGCACTTTAGTGTTTCTAAAGGTTTTTGATATCGCCAATCACGATTCTGAAGTTAGATTATCGAAATTTTACGCAGGAACAGTGTTACCAGCTTAAATAAATAACGTCATGTATAAAACTTGACTCTGGTGTTACCCAGAGCTAACGACGTGGACGTAGAAAGATTTGTAGCTCCATTATTGCTTTTTGTTTTATAATCTTTATTTTTGTGCTTTTTATTATTCATTTGATTGACAAACCAAGATCTGTGCAGACTGAATAAC
>NW_011966885.1:8321-12479 GCF_000949405.1 Vollenhovia emeryi | reverse complement strand
ATGTTTGTTTGTTCGTTTGGGTATCTACTTATATGTGTAATCTAACGTGACACAGTATTTATTTTCATTTTATCGAAGAGAGAACAATAATATGCACGCGCGCACGCATACATACTTTTCAAGCACACACATATTCATGTATATACATATGTACATATAATATACCTATATGTATGTATCAGGGTTGGAAGTAACTCGTTGCTTGTAACGAAGTTACAGTTACAGTTACTTCTTTTCGGTAACTCTAACTTAACTCAGTTACATTTTTTCGATAACTAGTAACTAATTTAATAGTTACTTTATATATTTTTTCAAGCTCCACAGATCGTATTAGGCCTTGCATTTGCGCATAAACGCCCTTTATCGCCGCTTTACAAATCAAATGCAGATTCGATATTTTTATTTTTATTGCAAGGGAGTAACTGCAAAGTAACAATTCGTTACTTTTCGAGTAACTGTAACTGTAACGCGTTACTTTTCAGAATTGGTAACTTGTTACTGTAACCAGTTACATCGTTAGCGAAAAAAACTGTAACTGTAACTAGTTACTTTTATAAAGTAACTTTCCCAACCCTGGTATGTATATACATGTTAAATAATTATCAAATTGAAATTTAAACGCCCATTGAATTAGGACCTAGGCGAGGTGGTGGCCATTAAATAGCTTAGTGAATCCATATACCGTATTTTTCCTACTCTGTACTGTGCGCCGTTACTATCGGACATGTAACACAGATTTTCCCCTCGGTAGGATCATTCTCGTCAGTGAATTCACATGTTCTAAAAATCGCAGAGCGATTTTTATAAATTATTTTAATTTAATTTTAATGCTATACTTAGCATTATAAATTATATCCCGGATAATTATATATGTTATTGCGAACAATATTACTTACAGCTCCAGTGGTCGAGCTGGTTAAGACGCCCGCACGTCGATTGAGGGAGGTCCCAGGTTCGAATCCTGGTTGGGGTAATATTTTTCGCAATAAGAATTTTAATTCAATAGGGGAAAGGGTAAATTTATAATGCTGAGTATACCATTAAAATTAAATTAAAATAATTTATAAAAATCGCTCTGCGATTTTTAGAACATGTGAATTCACTGACGAGAATGATCCTACCGAGGGAAAAATCTGTGTTATATGTCCGATAGTAACGGCGCACAGTACAGAGTAGGAAAAATACGGTATATGGATTCACTAAGCTATTTAATGGCCCACCACCTCGCCTAGGTCCTAATTCAATGGGCGTTTAAATTTCAATTTGATTTATATCTAAATAGGACCGAGAAACATTTATCGTTGTTAAATAATTATCTTCCTCTGTGTTGCAATGGTGTTTCAATTATTGAAAATTTTTGTGTATGTAAATTTTATGTGTTACAATACATAAACCATTGCAACAGCATATTCCTGAGACTAAATCAAGTAAAAAAAGTCCTGTACTACTTTTCCCTCCGACAAACAGTTATCGAGATATTATAAGCTAAACATTGAAAAAGTTATAAATTTTCTCTTGAATATCTCAAAAAGTATTAGGCAAATCAAAAAATGTTTCAGACAAAAGTTGTTTATATTAATTAGTAGAATAAGATAGTGTAATAAACAATAGGGAGTTCCATCTAAAAAAATAACGGTGACCTCCATATAACCATAAAAAATTTATTTTTTTCGAAATTTTATTTTACCTTTATATAGCCCTTTTAAAACCGTACAGCGTTTGTCTGAAACATTTATACGTATCTCCCATGTTTGTCGAGAAATTTCACCGGTCTGGTACTTTGTACTCACCCTGTATGTACATCATTATTCCGATCAATGCAGCATGCTTTAGCCGGACAGCGCTTCGAGAGTACGAAAATGGTTTGACAATTTTATTGCCTTTAATGTGTTTTTTGCAACAAAGCTTGCCAGAAAGATGGCAGAAGGTAACAAATGATAAGAAAAATATTTTGAAGATTAATTTGTAATTCTTACATGTACATATATAAGAGAAATAAAAAAAGACTAAAACTTTGCCATACCCTTAATACATTTGATTTTTTACATTAATGAACATTTAGTCCGAAACATTAGTGGATAACTGAATAACCTCGGTATAAGTTAATTAACATGCCCTATTATCAGACGCATCTCAGCCTATGTTCCCAATAATAAATGCCCCGATAGAAAAATGTCTCAAATATTGTGCAATAATTGCATCATCCAAAAGGGAGAAATTTCACAATAATTGCATTAAGGTAATTTGCCAGAACGCAGCGGTTTTGTAATAAAATGGTATTTGCCCAAAAATTGGTAATCTCAATTTAGGGAATAAAATAATGCACAATTATTTCGAAGCACAATTACCTAGCAACATATTTATGTGCAATGAATGTTTAAAAAAGATTTAGCGTGGGACGTATTTACCGGTGGGCTCGCTTTTATCTCGTCTCGCGTGAACTTACGAGTAGGAGACGCCTCCTAGCGGTGGCTCGTCGTAATACGACAGCAATTTAATTGTACAAATATTCTGCCAAGGCAATTCGCCAAAACGCTTCTGTTTTTCTGACATGCTATTTAGAAATGCATTGTGCAAATCTTTATCAATATTTAATAAAAGGTCTCCATTGTTGCGTATGTTGTTCGAAATATGTATGCATAATTTCAGCATTCCAAGTTTCATCCAGATTTCATCACACAATTTTCTAAATATTTTCCTGTTATCCTGTCACGTTGCCATTTCTTTATCTCGACTATAACCACTAGCGAAACGCGGTAAGTTTCGATGTTTCGAGTAACCGGTGAGGAGACGTCCTGTCAACGATTCAATGCGAATCGGAGAGAGGGGGAAGGAGATTATTGATTGCAAATATACGGTATTCCATCTCTCATCCATTACCCATCGTACCTGCGCTCGAGGAGAGTTACCAGGATATTCTAAGTATCGACCTGCGGTCGTTGCCCCCGTCGCTCAGGCTGACGAGGAGTGGAGCGATAGAAACGTCACTCTAGGAGAGGCTCCATCGCGCGTATGATATCCTAGTGAAAAAACAAGACCGTGCTTTGAAGCACAAATTGAGATAAATCTTGTTACAGTGTTACAATTAGTGCCCGACCGCATGATATCGTTGTCGCGAAGCCACGAACAACCCGAATTTACGATATTTTTAAGGAATTCCTGGCAGAACGGTTCGGATTCGTATTTAACGTAAAGAAGCGAGTTGTTTTCTTTATATATAATATAATTCTTCATACACACATTTATGTATTGTAATTATGTAGATTTGATTTTGGTGCTTTTCTTGTTTTTTGTTTTGCCTTATCTGTATTAATAGATCGTAGTCTTCTGTATCTCAGGAGTTTCTATTATTTTGGAATATTATACATAGATTAGCGCACGCGACAATATTGTAGATTGTTGTCAAGAACTGCTTGCGTATCAGGTACGTGAATCAATGTGGAGTAAACAGCACGGGGCTGCTGTGGTACAGTTATAGTTGCGTATCTGTACTTGTGTCACTGATACACTCGTATGTTGCGGCGTTATTGGAAATATGCTTGAATATTTGGATATTTTTTCGGGCTCGGCTGCACGCCGTTTCATGATCGCCTGTGATCGACGCCTGAAATTAAGACGCACGGAAGACGAATCAGGGCCGATAGGAAAACGCAAGATAATGGGGCAATATCTATCCGTCTTATCTTTCGTCTTCGCTCACTTTTAATCAGCATTTCATAATCTACGTATAATTTTCCTACCCCGGAAACATCTTGATAGTATACGAAGACTGTGCTGAATTTATAATACTTAAAAACAGGATTATCTAAGAGGATCATCTTAAATTTCGCTTTAGCGCCATCCACGTAAGTCGGCGGAAACCTCGCTATTTTAGACGTAATTTACAGGTAATTTCCAGGCACACGTCGCATCGCACAACGTCCTGCTATCCTGGCGTTTCTGGAACACCCTCCTACTCAGAGAGCTGTAGCGTAGCCCGGAAGTGGGAGCTAGGTGTGTGCCAGAAAGAGAGGAGTGAAGTAGGGACGGGGGAAGAAAGAGAGGGAGAGAAGAGAGAGAGAGAGAAAGAGGGGGGAGGGGAGAGAGAGAGAGAGAGAGAGAGAGAGAGAGAGAGAGAGAGAGAGAGAGAGAGAGAGAGAGAGAGAGAGAGAGAGAGAG
>NW_011966885.1:4684-8096 GCF_000949405.1 Vollenhovia emeryi | reverse complement strand
AGGGACGGGGGAAGAAAGAGAGGGAGAGAAGAGAGAGAGAGAGAGAGAGAGAGAGAAAGAGAGAGAGAGAGAGAGAGAGAGAGAGAGAGAGAGCCTGAGTTATGGCTTCCTGGTGGCACGAATGCTTCTGGCGCCATTCTCTTGACGAATGACAGGACATTGACGAGCATGTCACAGAACGCAAGTTTCGTCGTCGCCGCCGATGCAAAGGAAAAGCACACGATCCTGTGAATTCGTTCGAAACAAAAATTCGAACTCGCATGCGGCCCTGGTACAGGGGATGCTTGCTATTTGAAAGCGCATATGCCACGCGAGAGTGGGAGCATCGTGGCGCTGAGCCAAGGGTGGAAAAAAATTTTTCCTCATGCTATCCTGGTGCCGAGAATATTTGTGAGGAACGAACGTGTGCTATTGACGGTCGAGAAACCTTCGTTGTACAATTGAATATTTGTTCAACAAAAAAAATTATTTGAGAAATTCTATATACTCTTTCTTCTACTTTTCCTCTTGACCTCTGATATTGATTTGTAGAAATATCAGTTCAATTTCATGCCTAACGAATATTCATTACAAATGTTTGTCCGCGGTATGTCTTGTTGCCTAAATAAAAAATTTGTAGAGAAGATACTTTTGCAGAGAAGATAAAAATGTTTTTTCTAATAAAATATAATATCCAAATAATTAAATTATATAATGCTTGATTAGATAGCGCTTATTATCATTATACAGGGTGAAGCAATAATTTTGTCTACCTCGAATATCTCCGCTATTTTTAGAAATATCAAGAAATTGTAATCACAATTCTTGTAGGATAGGAAGAGGACTATAATATGCTAGCAATGTTTTTTCAGTAAGTGGAGGCGCTTCGGAGAAGGTCAGTTCCATTTTTTTAATGACATACTTACTAGACTTTTTATTCTTGCAATAGTGTATGTTGAGACGATCTCAACAATCTATAATAAAAGGTTATTGGGCATTCAATGAAGAAGTAAAATAATGATTTTTACTTTATAAGAGATCTTGAAGTGATGCTCGTTTATATCGATGCAACATTGCAATCTTTGAATTTCTGAAACACGTACACTTCTTAACACTGATTATCGCAAATACGAAATAATTTGTTACTTTACATCTTCTGACATGGTTGGGCTTTCCTGGTACACAATGTTTGTGTACGTCTGATGAAAAATATTTCTTACTATAAATTTTAGAGTTCTAGAAAAACTAATAGATTTTAAACTTTAGTACCAATAGAGATCTTTCTGAAAGTGATCAGTTGATATTAGACTAGCTCCCTTTGCGATTTTGGTGATAAATTTGGTAACAAGTGTGAAAATGAAAATTTCATTTACTGAGCAACTGGATATGTTCTTTATGAAAAAGCTGAACAAAATTCTATAATATACCCGCGAAAATCAGTCTGAAAGTGTTAAGAAGTGTACGTGCTTTAGGATTTCAAAGATTGCAATGTTGTATCGACGTAAACGGACGTCACTTGGAGTACCTCTTAAAAGGTAAAAATAATTATTTTATTCCTTTGTTTATTGTCGAATAATCATTTATTGTAAGTCATTAAGACTTGAGATCATCTCAATATACGCTGTTGCACTAAGAATAAAAAAGTATACCTTGAGATCTCCAAAGTACTTCCACTTACTGAGAAAATATTGCTAGTATATTATGGTCCTCTTGATATCCTACAACATACGTAATTACAATTTTTTCATATTCCTAAAATAGCCAAGATATTTTAGATGGACAAAGTTATTGCCTCACCCAGTATAGAGACAGTATGTAATAAAATGTAACAATATAATTTTATTCTTAATTGATTCGTATCTGAAACATTGTCTTAAAAGCTATCAAGTTACGTTGCACAAGTATTAAGATATGTTATAACTGTAGCAATCCTACCTGTTGATATAAATTAAAACGATAGACAACTATATGTTATAACTGTAGGTAAATATATTAATAACTCACAAAGCTTATTCAGAAATTGGTGCTTTATTTGCTGCACATATTAATATTTAATTTCAAGACTTACAATTTACATATCATCCATCACCAGCCGCGAACTTTAGATTGTGAAGCTGACGTTATTATCCACGTTTTGTATTCTTTCTTCTTAATCTTCACTTGTTTGTGCCTTGGATGCGTTTTGCACAACACATACCATGTCTCATCCTTACATAGAAAATAACAGTCCTTGCAACGCAATTGTAAGCGGCCTTTTGATTTTAAGCCGCATACTGCATTGTACATGGGCGTTACAGGTTGCAAAAGGGAACACGTATTGCAATTTGACCAACTACTCAGTAAATTTAATCTCCTGCTATTGCACATGTAGTGGATTCTGTGAGTCAATACATTTTGCGTGGAGATTGTTAAACTTTTTAGAACCATGGAACTAATTGCTTGATACGTTGATCTCAAAATTAGACCAGCAATCATTTTTACTGTAAGAAAAAATTGATACATGTTAACATAGTGGCACAGGTTTTAAAGATTTATATCTTCTGAATGAAGAAAAATATATAAATATGTTGGTTTTCTTTTTTTAGAATATCACAAGTTTATTGACATAGGTTAAAAAATTTAATTACGACAGAAAATAATACTAATCTTTACGAAACTACCGAACATATTAAAGCGATTCTTTATATTATTAGTGATAGTCCAAAATAAAAACTTGTTCAAAGTGCACTTATGATTATATAATGCTTATTTATTTACGAAATTAGCATAACGTGCCTTAGAAAATTTATATTAGCAAAATTAAACTTAATAAAAAATAACGATGAATTCGTATAAATCTATCAAGTCGCAAATTATATAAAGAGATACACAATTATTATGATATATATAATATTAACATTACCCCACAATTAATATAATTTTCGAGGTTAATGTAACTACGATCAGAGAAAAACCTGAGAGTGGTCATGCCCCCGGCGTTTTAAGGCTCGTCTACACGACAAGGCGTAAGGCGCGGCGCAAGAGCGCAGGTGCAGGCGTTGGAAATAAAGCCTCGTCTACATAGAAGTCGTAAAGTCGTAGTCGTAACAATATTCGACTATGATTGGTCAATTCTTGTGTGTCTGACGAAATTGACCAATCGCAATCGATTATTCTTACGCCTACGCCTGCGTTCATTTTCTGCCACTGGGAGCATAAACTTATATACTGAAAGTCTATAATTTACGTAACGTAAACTATAGAGTTTCAGTATAGTTTATGCTCCCAATGGGAGAAAACGAACGCAAGCTACGACTCTGCGACTCGCATTGTAGACCACGCATTAAGCCTCCGCTACAGGCCTTGTTTACACCGATCGTTTGATACGCGTATGAGGTACTATATTCGTACTAAATTGATTTAGTCCAGCGGTGTAAACGATAGCGTACTGAAC
>NW_011966885.1:0-4121 GCF_000949405.1 Vollenhovia emeryi | reverse complement strand
TTGGTACGATACTCCTTTTGCAAGCGTATCGTACCAGTTCAGTACGCTATCGTTTACACCGCTGGACTAAATCAATTTAGTACGAATATAGTACCTCATACGCGTATCAAACGATCGGTGTAAACAAGGCCAGTATCAGACCAGAGCGCACTAAAGTAATCCGCGAGCGTTTACATCGAGCGAATCAAGCGATTTGATACCGATATAGTATTTGGTACGCGTACCAAACGATCGGTGTAAACTAGCTCAATGATTCTCGGTTCTGTCTACAATGGTCGCAGTCTTAAGGCCTGTGTCCACGATGCTAGAACTTGATCCAAGTTCTAGTTCCGAGAAATGTGTGGCCAATCAACTTGCAGCTATTCCATAAAAGCTGCAAGTTGATTGGTTACACATTTCTCGGAACTAGAAGTTGGACGCAGTTCTAGTAACGTGGACACATGCCTTTAGAATCGTAGAGTCATGGATTGAGTCGTATCGATATACAACTGAAACCGATTTTCTGTTTTTGAGGTATTTTCCCACGATATATTCGACATATAATGACACACGACATATAACACTATATTCTCTGATTGGTCCGTCGCGGCAATAAACGCAGTCGTGGTCGTTGGAATAGAAATTGAACCTATTTGAGCGACTACGACTACGACTGCTCAAGCGACCATCGATACAACTGTACGACCATTGTAGACAGAACCGAGAATCAATAGGCTTGTTTTCTGTTCCTACACTAGTGAACTAGTGCAATAAATTGGAGTAAGACAAGCATATTTTTTCTCATTCTAGCTTACTGCACTAGTTCACCAGTGCAGGAACAGAAAACAAACCCATTGTAGCGGAGGCTTAAGCCTTGTCTACATAGAAGTCGTAAAGTCGTAGTCGTAAGAATAGTCGACTGCGATTGGTCAATTCAGTCAGACACATAAGAATTGACCAATCATAGTCGACTATTCTTACGACTACGACTTTACGACTTCTATGTAGACGAGGCTTTACTTGTTATGCGGGGTGGACACAAGTCACGTGATTGGTGCACGTGACTTGTGTCCACAAAATGGCGCCATCCAATAGGAAGTCTTGCTGATTCAGCGCGAACAAGCAGACAATTTTGAATTCACTTACTCTTCGAATATACAATATATAAATATTGTATATATATCGTATAAATGAAGTATATAATATTATTAAGTGAAAAGTATATGATATGTGTTTATTTTATTTATATGTTGTAAAAATTATACATATTTTAATGTGTAAGATACATATATTGAAATACACATACCTAAGGCAATATTTGACAATTATTTTATTCAGTACATAATATCCAATACTTACAGTACTTAATATACAGTAGTATTGAATTCAATAAGTTAAGTTCTATGCTGAATCTTTGATATATAAACCGTAAATGTAATTGTAATTAAATAAATGTAATTAAATACAGCCAAATATTATATTATAATATACAGGGTGTATTCTAATTCGCGCCCATCATTTATATAGTGATATTTCTTATGAAAAACTGAGTCGAAGAGTCCCAGACCATTTTTTCGAGTCACGACCCACAAAGTAGTTATTATTATTTAAAAATTAGCGAATCCGCATTGCTTTTTAAACGGACGCACGTTCATGAGCCACGCGTCTACTAGTGTGTGTGAGTGAGTTGCCGCGCGCTTCAGCGTTGCCACGACCGCGTTCACGTAGCTCCGAAATAATCAATAATTGCTTTTTGCAATGAGCATATTTTCTACCCAGGAAGCATCTTTTTAGATTACAATTTGATATTAGTTGTACTTTCACATTAGAAAAATGTAAAACGAAATAACTGTGGCGATAGTGCTCCCCGTTCCGCCGTCATCCGAGTTCCGATTTGACCAAGATGATTTTTTAAGTAAATTTTTTTCACTATCAAAAATAAAATTTTAAATCTCTAAAAAATCTTTTAATTATCAATTTTAATATCAATAAAAACGTTTTAATAGTTTTATGCAAAAATGGACATAAAAATGGATTTAAAGTATTTTTTAATCAAAACTGTTACCCTCTTACCGCGCATGTTTTAGTAACTAGACGATGGACTCATCAACAAAACACGAGGCACTTCGTCTCAGGGCTGCATTCGAAAACACCATCGAAATGTCCTATGTATCATTTCATCCCATAGATCTTATACACCTGGATACGCCTTTTCCTGTAGATAGAAAGAGCGAAAAGATGTGGTTTATTGTCTATCCTTCACTTTACCAGTATATGAAATACGCGATATGACGTATGATACCGCGTTGGATTCACACTACTAGTGCAAGAGATCTACAGTTCACGTATTATTTTATAAATGACTTACAGATCAGACTCCTGCAGCATCATCTGATACCAATTTTTTACTTTTTAAATTTTTTATTAAAGTTTCGAGGTTTGTTACTTTTTTTCTTAAACGACTATTTTGTCTTCGTATTGTTGCTAATTTTCGACGTTGCTCTTTAATATGAGACATGGCAATTTTCCAGTTACGTTTAGCCTTACGGGGTGATTGAAAATCAGTTTCACTACAATCACCGATATATGTATTATGGTTTCCGTAGCGGTTCCGTTTACACTTAGGAGTTCCAGGATGTCCTCTGTATACATAAGAACAATATTTTAAGAACAAAACTTAAATAACAAATGCACACAGAGATTGCTTCATATCATATTGTACATACTTATATGTATCTTCAGCTCTCATCTGACATGTACTATCCATTGTATCATCTGCAGTATAATTCGTACTTGATGTTATTTCTGTGGCCATGTTTGACTCACAATCAGTTGTGTCTGCTTCGAAGCATTTACTCTCCAACTTAACTATCATATTCTTTTCTTCAACAATGTCAATATTACTATTGATAGCATTGTTTTCTTCAACAACGCTGTCAATATTACTATAATTGATAGCATTGTTTTCTTCAACAATGCTATCAATATTACTATTGATACTAGTCAAGTTTTGTTTTAAGGACATATCTGTTTTGTTTTGAACATTTTTCCTATGAATAATTTTAATAATTAACACTATTGAAAGGAAATATTTATTTTGGTTATATATATTCATGCAATTTACATTTAATTTATAAGCGCAATATAATATATATACATATATATATTTATGATATAATCACTAAAATATAATATCACTAGTGTATATGTATACCTGGAAAAACGTTCACCAATTATAGTTGGTACAGATCCTGATTTTAATTGCACGCGATGTTTCGCTCCGCCAATAGGATAATAAAAACAATTACTTAAGAAATGTTGACTGCATACAACGCTGAATTTCTTAGGAACAAAATTTTTTTTGCCTATTGCCTTAATCCATTCATGTCGGATATTTTCTTCCTTTGGAAAACTATAATTACATAAATAGCATAATTATTTTTTAATAATAATATACTAAATATATATGTATTCTTATGTATATTTAAGTATATACGGAAATACGTATTTTATTTTTCATACATATTATGAATTATAAGAGATAAAGCAAGATGCTTTCTTACGTGTGAAAAGATATATTTTCTTTGTCATTAGTCGGCTTATAACCACATACACTGCATGTTTTCATTTTTCAATTGATTAAAATTATGCACATTAACTACGATATGCGACGCTTAGAAGATATATAAAATTCTAAGATGCTATGGTATTTTTAGGTTATTCGTTATCGGTCATTACTGAAATAGTGCCGGTTATTGTGCGCGCGCAACAAAGGGTCTGTTCTTTATTGCTGCACTCCTGAACTAGTGCACACTGGTGCAATGAGTTGGAATGAGGAGTGCGTTCCGCTTCATGCACGATGTACATGACTACGTTTCCACCGAGGGTCAGAGTCGGGCTAGAGTCGGGTCAGAATCGGGTTGGGATGAGCGTTTTTGCGGTGGAAACACCAAACTGGGTCAGAATCGGGTTGGGGTTAGGTGTTTCCACCGCAAAAACGCTCACCCCACCCGATTCTGACCCGACTCTAGCCCGACTCTGACCCTCGGTGGAAACGTAGTCCATGATGCATCATTTATCCTTCTTCAACATTTGGCGAATACCAAGGATAAATGATGCATCATGCGCATCGTGCGAGAAAC
>NW_011966884.1:44134-45785 GCF_000949405.1 Vollenhovia emeryi | reverse complement strand
AACACTATATTATATGAATAGTATAATATACAGTGGGTAAAAATAATCTTTGTACACCTTGTCCTCTTCGAAATCAATTTACACGAAGAAGCAGAAACGTCGCTACAAAGTCTTTATATAAATATACTCTGTTATTGCTTCATTAATTTTTAATTGAATGCAAGCATATTTGCAAAACGTGTTTTTTGCATAAGATTATTATACACAGGATGTTCGAAGGGTCAGTGCCGCATTAGAGGCGATGAAGGGATTGAGGGGAACAAAAGTCTTATACCATTTTGGATATTCGCTATAATTATCGACTTAAAAAATGAAAGTCTGAGCGATGACGTCGCGCTGCGATAGCTCATAGCACGGTCCATCGCGTCTCACTCGATGACGGCGACGCGCGGTGAGGGGAAGGATGACGCGTCGCCGCCTGAACTGGCATGGCGTGACCGCTCATTGGTTCAGACGTTTTATTTTTTAAGTCGACAATTACAGCGAATATCCAACATGTTATAAAATTCTTTTGTTTCCCTTGATCTCTTCCCCCAATGCGGCTCTGACCCTATTTCTGGAGGTTGTAGAAGGAAAAAAAGGTGTGCAAATACTTCTTATATCCATTGCAAATACAAATAATATTTATAACTATGTATTGCTATTGCAAACAAATAAGTCTATGAAAGCATAATGATACCAACCAAAAAACACTCTTGCTATTTTTGTATTATAAAATGGTATGGAGTCAGCTGAACGACCCCAGTAAGTAAATAGCGTTGTTAACTCGTCAGTCATTGTTTCTTTTTGAAAACGATGTAAAGCCTCTCTCAACTTAATACCTCCAATGAATCCGAGATATCGTTTCTGTTAACATAGAAATATATATAACAATTCTTGAAATATTTTTGTAATTACAAATGGCAAATGTGATTGGATAGACTAGTATGCACTAACGCCATATTCATAATCCGTTCATTTCAGCTTTTATTATCTGCTAATAAGTGTATGATAATGTCTCGGGAAACTCCGGATTCCAAAAACCTTAAAAAATATTATATTTATTATATATAACATTAAAAAGTGATAATAAAATAAAATATATCTTCTGGTGTATTTGGTCGCTCATATTTCTGTCGATGTCGCGAGCATTGATTCTTTCGTTTTCGTAAATTTTCTCTTGATAATGACAAATTCTTATAATACTGAAAATCAAATATCATGAATTACTTTTTATGAGAAAATATTTATATTTATTTACTTATTTATATTTATTTATATTTATTTATTTATATTTATTTATTTATATTTATTTATTCATCTTATATAACTATAATATTATTAATATTGAGAATATTACTTCTCTGCATTCCCAACAATCCCAGCCGATTAACTTTGCTCGGTCAGCTTTACATCGCATGTTAAGTTGCTTTGAAATGTCCTTTCTTGAGGACAGTATCCTTTTTTCATTATTTTTGATTGGATGAAATGCAAGTCGAGATTGTTTCAGTTTCTTCCTTAGATATGGTCTAGAGAGTATTGATGGACTTCTTGGCAAATTATTTTCGTTTGTATTTTTGTGCAAAGATTCTTTTGTATCTGATGAACCAGTTAGGATAGAAAATGGCTACGAAATCACATATATAAATATAGCTGTTTCCGTCTGCTTTCC
>NW_011966884.1:41106-43458 GCF_000949405.1 Vollenhovia emeryi | reverse complement strand
ATGCGCAAAAGCGCAAAACAATAATTTTAAATATTTAATATTTATAACATTTTAAAGTTTGTATTCATGCTTAAAAAGAAAATTAATTTTACTGAAGTTAATTGTTTATATACAAAATATTATACATATATATAATAATATCTAAAAAATAAAAGGTTAACGCGCGTCTCTTCTGTCACTCTGAACCGAGTGAAAAATTAACCAAATCGTGTACTTACACAAGTATTTTTTTTTAACGAATACCGCAAGGGGTATTGATATTATACTTATTACATATTATTTTTATTTTATGGTGCATCATATACCAGCTTTTCATAAACTATAAAGTACACTTATATTAAAGTATATGCAAAGTTTCAAGAAAATTGACAGAAAATCAATCTTCCGGAGAACATCCTTAAAATATGTTTACGCATAAATAATATCGAATTTTGCTTGTATTCCAGGAGGTTGATTGTGTATTTCAAAACTTAGTGAAAATTACAAAAGCGTGCAAATTCACCAGGTGTTAACTAATGAGATTATAAATATTTTTGTAAATTCGCTCACTTTTGTAATTTTTACTAAGTTTTGAAGTACATAATCAACCCCCAGGTAAAACAAAGAAAGTGATGATAAACGACGGTTTTGACGTCATATTGACATCATTTTTACTAGGCTGTTTTTACTGGGAATGTGCACTGGTACATACTAGTGTATCCAATCGAAATTACCATAAGTAATCAATATACTTACTAAAATATGTAAACGATCTGTATCCGACTCAAAGCTTTTGAATTCCTCCACCGTAGCTAATGGAAGACCGTCTGGACGATCGTACAGATTCTCTTGTATTGTTTCCATTTTACTAATTGATTGTAAAGATTTTATATGAGCCAATATACTTGTATTTTGCTCTACTATTTTGCTGCAAATTATTATATTTGTCGAGAATTAAATGTACTTTGTATTCTATGTTACAATATATTATAACTGTTAATGTTTAACTTACTTTAAAAACTGAATAACGTAATTTTGAAACGAGATATTCTCTTCTTCAGTGACTACTGATCGATTTGATGACGCATCTCTTGTAAATTCTGCAAATGCGAGTATTACCTTGATTATTCAATTTTGTAACACATTTATTATAAACAATGCATTATTGTTTCTACAATTATCTATACATTGTGTATTATATTTTTACCTGATTGTTGTAAACTGTGATCAGTTATTGGTCTTTGGTCTTGAATAACTGCATGTTTCTTGTGACAAGAATTGAAAACTGGTCTATCAATGTTTTGTGAACCTTTTGTAGCAATAACATTATTCTTTGAACAATTAATAGTTTTTAAACGATTAGAATGATTACTGATGTGTACTACTTCTCCCAAAACGCTGCGATTAGTATCTTTACTATCTTCACGGATCATCATACTTGAGTTTAAATCAGTAATACTACGAACCAATGAGGAGTGTGTTTCATTTACATGCAATTGTTTTGTTGGTGCATTCTCTTTAAACATTAGAATTGTGAACTTGTTTGTTATCGGTTTGCTTAAAAATCGGATGTATGATTTTAGCTACTTTAGGTGCTAAATTATCTAGTGCTTTATCAATATGTACAGGTTTTGTTTTGATTATTCTTCTCTTTTTAATATTTTCATCTGACGAAGTTGTTAATATTTTTTTAGGTTTTATTATTTGTCTTCCTTTCGATGTCACTTTCGACTTTTCCATCTTGTCACTATAAAACAGATGTTTCCTTCAATAAAGAAAACAATGAATGAATGAATGCATTAACTCTACACTTAATTATATGATTCTGGTAGCATTGCAGTAACTATCCACCAATGCTTTTCAACATTCTCTTCATGTCCAGTTCTTGTATTCCATTTAGGAAGTCTAAAACACTTAGTATATACGTCTTGTAAAGGAACAATACAGAGCTCTGACAAACTTTTACACTGAAAAATTCCCAGTAATTTTGAATCAATTGTGTAATTATGCAGTTCACTTATTTCTGTATATTTTCTTACAAGAAAGTAATAGCATGATCCAATTTGAATAATATTTTTTATCAAGCATACAGTATAATCTCTCAAAAGACAACAGTTGTCACGTTTATTTATTCCGTATGTTAAATAACCGCGTTTTAGTAATTTATATTGCGTACACGTTTCATGTAAATTATCTATAATAGGACCATCTCTATGAATAATGGATACACGAATAGTATTTAGAAATTTTGGTTTTTCAAGTGTAGTACAAGCATCTTGTTCATGTAAACGTTTCACAAATTGTTGAAAATGTTGATGAGGTTTCCGAATAAAAGTACGAAATTGTGGCATATTATTTTCAAATGCGAATGCT
>NW_011966884.1:38365-39572 GCF_000949405.1 Vollenhovia emeryi | reverse complement strand
CTAATTTTAACAGGAATTGTCCGATGTTCAATATTTATACCTCCATTTTCTATAATAGCAAGAAATTCTTCAATAAAATAGTTCATAAATAAGTGTGGATTACAAGGTTTTTGTTTTCCTTTATAAACACCAACTAAAATAGGTCTTCTATCAGAAATATTTGCAACTATAAGTTGAATTGGCCAAATTTGTAAAGAATTATCAAGTTTTGCACCATCGATACTAAAATTTATTTCTAATTCGTCAGGTAATTGATTAATTTGGATATGTGATAATTTTTGTGCAAGAGTCTTTTGAATTCCAATATGAATATATTCACCGGTGCCTATTTGTATAATATTGCATTTTACGATCTTTGGAGTTTTCAAAAAAGTTTTATTGCATTTTGGTAAGTGAGCAAAGCAATGATGTGTCTTTAAAACATTCAAGATCGCATTACCTTGAGTATGATTAATATTATGTGTTAAAAATACAGTGCGCAATGCCAGAGCGAATGATTGTTCCGATTTACATTGTATACTATCAGTATTTTGTATACAATTGATAGTATCTTCAGAATTCTGTTCTATACTGTGTTTCTGTATTGTTGTATTATTAAGTACATTTTGATCATCATCACTATATTCACAAATTAAATTATGATTTACATTTATATCCTTATTTTCATTGTTATTTGAATATAATTCATCTATGTCCTGCGGAATGTTACTTGTACTACCAGTATCACTTTCAACTTTAAGTTTATATTTATCCATATCCAAATGGACATTGTTATTATGCTTTAAATGTATTAATGCTAATTGTCGTCTTTTATACGATGCACTTAAATCTCTAAAATTCTTGTTATACTTCGACATTGTAGAGTTTTCGTTTCAGTTTTAATGTTCACGGTTGATAGGCAATACCTCTAAAACAAACATACAATACATTGATTGAGCACACACACACGCACACGCACACGCACACGCAGTGTTTCCCTTCTCCCAATATGTACTTCAGATATACAATCAGTGATGCAAATTCCGCTACTTTTGCAGCACGATGTTGTCGGAGAGGGGCACTGCGCCGGGCGCACACGGACACGGCTGCTCGCTTGTGTGCGTTATCCCCTCTCCGACAACATCGTGCTGCAAAAGTAGCGGAATTTGCATCACTGTATACAATATATACATATATTTACCTTTAAATAGAATATTGCGTTGTGTGT